>NC_053112.1:5463963-5468963 GCF_010015445.1 Perca fluviatilis | reverse complement strand
CCTTTCTGTTTAACCAGAAACAGCTCTGAAGGCGCTAGCGCTAAACCCACCAGACTCCATGTAAATAATCAGGACTTTTAGCGTGTATAGAACCAGCATATCTCCACATGTAAATCTGTAAACTATGTGTTTATTTCAACCAAAACTAGACTTGTGATGGTTGAAAAAGTGGAAAGACGACCCACAACAGCTTTTGATAGTTGTATTGCGTTTCTGTCTGCTTTGAATTAAGTGTATTTTACGATGCTAAAATGACTGATTATTTACATGGAGTCTGGTGGGTTTAGCGAACGAAGTTTTTTCCCGATGCTTTTGATGTGTATTATATATATATATATATATATATATATATATATATATATATATATATATATATATATAGCCAGTAATAATTGCCTTGGTGCAAGTAGAAATGTTTTCCACTTGCCCGACCAGACAAGTGGAAAAAAGAAAAACCTTAACGTTGAACCCTGGCAGCTTGCAAAAGCATTTAAACTGTCTAAAGTTGTTAATTGTCCACGGTGCACTACAAACATCCTGATCTTGTGCGTATGACTGCTGGAAATGTAGCTAATCTCACGAGATCTTAAGACAGGCTGAAAGGGGGGCTTTGAATCACCGAGAGAGACCGACAGAGTCTGGATCTGGTTCCTACGGTCCGGGGTACTCGAACACAGCGGCAGCTCCCATCCCGGTGCCGATGCACATGGACACCACGCCGTACGCCCTGCACACAGGAACACACAGGACGCCAAACACTGAGAGAACACGACAGGACCGACTGAAACTGTGACGGGCTGTCGATCCATTCAAATGTTTCAGCGCGATTAATCGCACGATAGAACAGAATGCCTTTGCTGTCATTGCACGTAACGAAATTAAATTGCACTTCCCCTGGTGGTGACACACAGTATGACCAGACAACATAGTTAAACTAATTAAGACATGATATAATGAGACCTGAGGAATATGAAGACAGTCATAAATAAATAAGTACATAAATTATAAGAATTGGTAAGTAGCTAAAATAAGACTTAGTCCATAAAGTGCAGCACAGTCCATAGGGGTCATGAGTTCAGGTGTTTGAAGCACTTGGATGAAAACTATTCAAAAGTCTGGAATATATTAATAATTATGTCACCTGGCGGAGCAAAAAGCTCCCTAATGTTAACTGCCCTCTCCGGGAAGGAAACGTTACGTCTGATGTCTGCCACTTGAAGTATAGATTGTGATTGTGCTGTTTTTTTTAATTGAAATAAACTGATCAAAAGTATGTCGAAAAAACAATATCGTGATATGCCGATTTGTAAAAAGTCTGAATTCCTACTTTGTCAGGTCTGTCGGCTAGACGACACGCAAACAGCTTTTAAAGTGCTTGTTTTCTGGATGGAGTTTGGTTTCTATCGGGGCTCTGCTAGCATCGGAGCTGCTCCATAGACACAGCGACAGAGATTCCCAAAGAAAAGTCCTTTCTGAACACTGATGGCTTTACACACACACACACACACACACACACACACACACACACACTCTCTTTGTGGGGACCTGTCATTGACATAATGCATTCCCTAGCCCCTTACCCTCACCTTAACCATCACAACTAAATGCCTAACCTTAACCCTTACCCTCACCTTAACCCTTACCCTAACCTTAACCCTTACCCTAACCTTAACCCTTACCCTAACCTTAACCCTTACCCTAACCTTAACCATCACAACTAAATGTCTAACCTTAACCCTTACCCTAACCTTAACCCTTACCCTAACCTTAACCCTTACCCTCACCTTAACCCTTACCCTAACCTTAACCCTTACCCTAACCTTAACCCTTACCCTCACCTTAACCCTTACCCTCACCTTAACCCTTACCCTCACCTTAACCCTTACCCTAACCTTAACCCTTACCCTCACCTTAACCCTTACCCTCACCTTAACCCTTACCCTCACCTTAACCCTTACCCTAACCTTAACCCTTACCCTCACCTTAACCCTTACCCTAACCTTAACCCTTACCCTAACCTTAACCCTTACCCTAACCTTAACCCTTACCCTCACCTTAACCCTTACCCTAACCTTAACCCTTACCCTAACCTTAACCCTTACCCTCACCTTAACCCTTACCCTCACCTTAACCCTTACCCTAACCTTAACCCTTACCCTAACCTTAACCCTTACCCTAACCTTAACCATCACAACTAAATGTCTAACCTTAACCCTTACCCTAACCTTAACCCTTACCCTAACCTTAACCCTTACCCTAACCTTAACCATCACAACTAAATGTCTAACCTTAACCCTTACCCTCACCTTAACCCTTACCCTAACCTTAACCCTTACCCTAACCTTAACCCTTACCCTAACCTTAACCTCTACCTCCTAACCTTAACCATCACAACTAAATGTCTAACCTTAACTCCTTACCCTAACCTTAACCCTTACCCTAACCTTAACCCTTACCCCTAACCTTAACCCCTACTCCTAACCTTAACCCTTACCCTAACCTTAACCCTTACCCTAACCTTAACCATCACAACTAAATGTCTAACCTTAACCCTTACCCTAACCTTAACCCTTACCCTAACCTTAACCCTTACCCTAACCTTAACCATCACAACTAAATGTCTAACCTTAACCCTTACCCTAACCTTAACCATCACAACTAAATGCCTAACCTTAACCCTTACCCTCACCCTAACCATAACCTAATTCTATCCCTAATCCTAAAACCAAGTCTTAACCCTCAAACAGCCCTTTAAATTTGTGGGATCCAGCATTTTGGCTCCACAAAGCTGTCGGGACCCCACAAGTATACTGGACTCAACAACAACAAAACACACCTACAAACACACAAGCACACAGACACAGACGCAAACACACAAACTCACACACAGACACACACACAGGTGACAGAAACTACACACTACACCTTTAAAATGATTGTGTGTTAAGTCGTTGGTTTTGTCAGCCCTAATCTGAACCCTTTGAACGAGTGTCGTGTGTCGGTGAGTATTTGTGCGTTCGTCGGTGGACTCGAACCTGCGGCCTCTGCGTCGGAGCTCGTTGAGCAGCGTGACCACCTGGCGCGCCCCGGTGCAGCCCAGAGGGTGACCCAGGGCGATCGCTCCGCCGTTGGGATTCACCTTCTCCAGCGGGATCCCCAGCTTCTCTACGCAGTACACCGCCTGGGCAGCAGGGACAGGGTCAGGTACACACATTACACACACACACAGGGTCAGGTACACACACACAGGGTCAGGTACACACATTACACACACACACAGGGTCAGGTACACACATTACACACACAACACAGGGTCAGGTACACACACACAGGGTCAGGTACACACATTACACACACACACAGGGTCAGGTACACACATTACACACACACACAGGGTCAGGTACACACATTACACACACACACAGGGTCAGGTACACACACACAGGGTCAGGTACACACATTACACACACACACACAGGGTCAGGTACACACATTACACACACACACACACACGGACAGGGTCAGGTACACACATTATACACACACACACACACGGACAGGGTCAGGTACACACATTATACACACACACAGGGTCAGGTACACACATTATACACACACACAGGGTCAGGTACACACATTATACACACACACAGGGTCAGGTACACATTACACACACACACAGGGTCAGTACACACATTACACACAGGTCAGGTACACACATTAACACACACACAGGGTCAGTACACACATTACACACACACGGACAGGGTCAGTACACACATACAACACACACACAGGGTCAGGTACACACATTACACACACACAGGACAGGGCGGTACACACATTACACACACACACAGGGTAGGAACACACATTACACACACACAGGACAGGGCAGGTACACACATTACACACACACAGGACAGGGTCAGGTACACACATTACACACACACAGGGACAGGGTCAGGTACACACATTACACACACACACAGGGTCAGGTACACACATTACACACACACAGGGACAGGGTCAGGTACACACATTACACACACACACAGGGTCAGGTACACACATTACACACACACACACACACGGACAGGGTCAGGTACACACATTATACACACACACACACACGGACAGGGTCAGGTACACACATTACGCACACACACACGGACAGGGTCAGGTACACACATTACACACACACACACACACACACGATAGGGCAGGTACACACACTAATACACACACACACAGGACAGGGTCAGGTACACACACAACACACACACACGGACAGGGTCAGGTACACACATTATACACACACACACGGACAGGGTCAGGTACACACATTATACACACACACACGGACAGGGTCAGGTACACACATACACACACACACAGGGTCAGGGTACACACATACACACACACACACACACGGACAGGGCAGGTACACACATTATACACACACACACACACACACACAGGACAGGGTCAGGTACACACAATAACACACACACAAGAAGGGCAGGTACACACATTACACACACACGACAGGGAGTACACACATTACACACACACACACACACACACACACACACACACACAGGACAGGGTCAGGTACACACATTACACACACACACACGGACAGGGTCAGGTACACACATTACACACACACACAAACCCTCTCAAACACACTCTCTCTCACTCAGATACACACAAATCACACAACACACACACACTCTCTCAAACATACATACACACACACACACATACATACATTCTCTCTCACACACACTCATTCACACTTCCTCTCTCTCTCTCTCACACACACACACACACACACACACACACAAACACCCTCTCACACACACTCTCACATACACACATTCTCTCTCTCACACACTCTCTCACACACACACTCACTCACATACACACAAATCACACAACACACACACACTCTCAAACATACATACACACACACACACACACACACACACACACAC
>NC_053112.1:5441463-5458963 GCF_010015445.1 Perca fluviatilis | reverse complement strand
GCACCTGAACACACCTCCCTTTAAGACCAGCACGCCCAGAATGCACCTGAACACACCTCCCTGTAAGACGAGCACGCCCAGAATGCACCTGAACACACCTCCCTGTAAGACCAGCACGCCCAGAATGCACCTGAACACACCTCCCTTTAAGACCAGCACGCCCAGAATGCACCTGAACACACCTCCCTGTAAGACCAGCGCGCCCCAGAATGCACCTGAACACACCTCCCTGTAAGACCAGCAAGTGAGGACATTAATGGTCACACATCTTACCGGCCTGCTGCAGAGCTACGGGGATGGCGACCGCCGGTCCAATCCCCATCAGATCCGGGGGGACCCCCACCACCGCGCTGGCCCTCAGGACTCCCAGGACGGGCAGACCCAGAACCTCGACCGCAGACCTGCGGCCAATCAGCACGGCTGCTGCTCCGTCACTCACCTGGCTGGAGTTCCCTGTGTGTGTGTGTGTTTGTATGTGTGTATATATGTGTGTGTGTGTGTGTGTGTGTGTGTGTGTGTGTGTGTGTGTGTGTGTGTGTGTGTGTGTGTGTGTGTGTGTGTGTGAGTTGAAAGAGAACAAAAATATTTTACTTAAGTAAAAGAATTATAAACTGACTGGTTCTTTCAAATGGCGATTTGGATTAGGAAAGGATTAAAGGTCCCATGACATGGTGCTCTTTGGATGCTTTTATATAGACCTTACTGGTCCCCTAATACTGTATCTGAAGTCTCTTTTACATAGACCTTAGTGGTCCCCTAATACTGTATCTGAAGTCTCTTTTATATAGACCTTAGTGGTCCCCTAATACTGTATCTGAAGTCTCTTTATATAACTTTAAGTGGTCCCTAATACTGTATCTGAAGTCTCTTTTATATAGACCTTAGTGGTCCCCTAATACTGTATCTGAAGTCTCTTTTATATAGACCTTAGTGGTCCCCTAATACTGTATCTGAAGTCTCTTTTATATGACCTTAGTGGTCCCCTAATACTGTATCTGAAGTCTCTTTTATATAGACCTTAGTGGTCCCCAATACTGTATCTGAAGTCTCTTTTATATAGACCTTAGTGGTCCTCTAATACTGTATCTAAAGTCTTTTATATAGACCTTGGTTGGGCCCCCTAATACTGTATCTGGAGTCTCTTTTATATAGACCGTTAGTGGTCCCCCTAATACTGTATCTGAAGTCTCTTTTATAGACCTTAGTCGTCCCCTAATACTGTATCTGAAGTCTCTTTTATATAGACCTTAGTGGTCCCCTAATACTGTATCTGAAGTCTCTTTTATATAGACCTTAGTGGTCCCCTAATACTGTATCTGAAGTCTCTTTTATATAGACCTTAGTGGTCCCCTAATACTGTATCTGAAGTCTCTTTTATATAGACCTTAGTGGTCCCTAATACTGTATCTGAAGTCTCTTATTATAAACCTTAGTGGTCCCCTAATACTGTATCTGAAGTCTCTTTTATATAGGCCTTAGTGGTCCCTAATACTGTATCTGAAGTCTCTTTTATATAGACCTTAGTGGTCCCCTAATACTGTATCTGAAGTCTCTTTTATATAGACCTTAGGGGTCCCCTAGTACTGTATCTGAAGTCTCTTTTATATAGACCTTAGTGGTCCCCTAATACTGTATCTGAAGTCTCATTAGCGTGACTAAGGTGAGTACCAGCTGACCTGCCGTGGTGCTGCCGTCGGGTTTGAAGGCCGGCCGGAGTTTCCCCAGACCGGCCAGCGTGGTCCCGGCTCTGACGCCGTCGTCTCGGTCCACCGTCACCTGCCGCTCGCTACCGTCGGCGTCCACGAGCCGCGTGCTGACGGGAACAATCTCCCGTTCAAACGCGCCCGTGTCCTGCGCCCGCGCCGCTCTGCGAAGGGGGTTAAAGACAGCGCTGGGTATCGTTCAAAAACGTCCGATACCGGTACCAACACCATGACTTCAATACTGGTTCCTAATTACATTACGTTATTACAAATCTTGTTATTTATTTTCCAGCTCCTACTACGTGAGCTCCGTCTCTCTTGTGCAACAGCCAATCGCAGACATTATTAGATCTCGGTAGAAGCATGCTGCGTGCTGATTGGCTCACTGACCCTGATGAGATTTACTCCTTAGGTACTGAAATTGGGTATTCAATGACGAGGCCATTTCTCGATCATTCAAGCAAAAAAGGATTGACTTCTGTTAGTACCCAGCCCTAGTTAAAGATGTCGGAGCTTTAAAAAGGGTCCTTTTTTCCTACCTGGTCCACTTTGAATGAAGTGTGTTTTTACGATGATAAAAGTCCTGATTATTTACATGGAGTCTGGTGGAGATATGCTGGCTCTATACACACTAAAAGTCCTGATTATTTACATGGAGTCCGGTGGAGATATGCTGGCTCTATACACGCTAAAAGTCCTGATTATTTACATGGAGTCTGGTGGAGATATGCTGGCTCTATACACACTAAAAGTCCTGATTATTTACATGGAGTCCGGTGGAGATATGCTGGCTCTATACACACTAAAAGTCCTGATTATTTACATGGAGTCTGGTGGAGATATGCTGGCTCTATACACGCTAAAAGTCCTGATTATTTACATGGAGTCTGGTGGAGATATGCTGGCTCTATACACGCTAAAAGTCCTGATTATTTACATGGAGTCTGGTGGAGATATGCTGGCTCTATACACGCTAAAAGTCCTGATTATTTACATGGAGTCTGGTGGAGATATGCTGGCTCTATACACGCTAAAAGTCCTGATTATTTACATGGAGTCTGGTGGAGATATGCTGGCTCTATACACGCTAAAAGTCCAGATTATTTACATGGAGTCTGGTGGAGATATGCTGGCTCTATACACGCTAAAAGTCCTGATTATTTACATGGAGTCTGGTGGAGATTGGCGATGGCGAGTTCAGGGCTGGTTACTGTTAAACTACTCTGATTACTTTGTGCAAACACTTCTTACAGCGTTAGGAGGTTTTAGTTGTTTTTCCCCTCCTAACTATACATATGTGTGAAGCAAAATGCACCAAAATCTCAACAATATTTGTACGCGTGTACTGTCTGTGACTCACTTTTGCTGAGAACTGAGAGCGAAGGCGTCCTGCTTTTCTCTGGAGACGCCAAATTTCTCTGCCACGTTCTCCGAGGTGATGCTGCAGAAATATGAACACACAAACGTGGACAGTAGTGCTCGTGTCAGATGGTCTAATATCATATCTGATATCATTTTGGGTTGCGATAATCAGGATAACATGTTTTGTGGCTTCTTTGTCACATGTTGGGATTATATAAATACATTTTAGCGCTTGTTAACTAACTGTGGGATGATAATAAGATGATTTAGGGACTGGTTGGTTGGTAGAGTACGGTGCAGTGTCTGGTCTCTCACCCCAGGGGATGATGCAGTCTCTGGCCCTTGCCGTTGTCCGTCAGCCTGGAGCTCAGATCTCCTGGTTCTCCTATGGAACGCGCAGAGACATACTCTCCACGCTGAGACACACACACACACACACACACACACAGAGAGAGAGAGACACACAGAGAGAGAGACACACAGAGAGAGAGACACAGAGAGAGAGAGACACACAGAAAGAGAGACACGCAGAGAAAGAGAGACGAGCGAGCAGAGAGAGAGAGAGACACGCGCTACACACAGAGAAAGAGACACACACAAACACACATGAACACACACACACAGAGAGACACACACACACACACACAGATAGAGAGAGAGCCCACACCCACACACACACACACAGATAGAGAGAGACACACACCGAACACACACACACACACACAAGAGAGAGAGAGACACACACACACACACACAGATAGAGAGAGACACACACACACGAACACACACACACACACACACAGAGAGACACAGACACACACACAGAGAGAGAGAGACACACACACACACACACACAAAGAGAGACACAGACACACATGCAGATACACACACAAAGAGAGAGAGACCCACACACACACAATACACACAGATACACACACACACACACACACACAGAGACAGACCAGTATTATACTTAGAAGAAGCGTTGAATTGTATCTGTATTGTTTACAGAAGGAAGCAGAGACAGCTCCCCAAAAGAGCCAATCAGGAAGATGGAATAATTGATCAATAAATAAATAAATAAATAAACAAATCGTACCCACACGCGGGGCCCCCAGGTCCAGTGGATCCACTCCTGATAGCTCCTACACACACACCACAGTCACACACACACACACACACACAGTCACACACACACACACACACACACACACACACCAGTTAAAACCAGGGTAAATACACGTTGTATATGAATATTAATATATAATATTTCATATGATACAATGTATATTGATGTTACATGGTGTACTATATGTTATATTGTGTATTTATGTTATGAAGTGTATTTATAGGTTATCGTTGTAATAATATGTGTATTTACAGGTTATAAAATGTAATAATATATGTGTATTTATAGGTTATAAGTTGGTAATAATATGTGTATTTACAGGTTATAAGATGTAATAATATTGTGTATTTATAGGTTATAAGTTGTAATAATATGTGTTATTTACATGTTAAAAGCCTTATTAATGTGTTACATGTATGTACACCCAAACAGAATGGGAGATGATTGAGCGGTGATCCAGAATGAAAAGTAGGCGGGTCACGTTTTCTCCCTCGCAATATTCATGGGCCATATTGGACTGTGTGCAGGCAGCAGCTAAAGAGGCAGTACCTGCGATGTTAAACAGCCGCAAGAAGAGTCAAGTACCTACAGCAGCTGAAGAGTCAGTACCTGCGGATGTTAAACAGCAGCTGAAGAGTCAGTACCTGCGATGTTAAACAGCAGCTGAAGAGTCAGTACCTCGCGATGTTAAACAGCAGCTAAAGGGAGTAAGTACCCCTGATGTTAAACAGCTTCACGAGAGTCAGTACCTGCGATGTTTAAACAGCAGCAGTAAAGAGTCAGTTACCTGCAGAATTAATACAGCAGCTAAAGAGTCAGTACTACGCGATGTTAAAAGCACCTAAAGAGCTTTCGTCACGATATTTAAACAGCAGCTAAAGAGTCTGCAGTACCCTCAACGTATAGTAAAACAGCAGCTAAAGAAGACTTCCGCACTGCGATGTAAAAGCACCTAAAATTCATGTACCTCGATGTTAAACAAGCAGCTAAAGAGTCAGTACCGCAGTCGTTAAACAGCACTAAGTGTACCCGCGATATTCAAACAGCAGCTGAAATCAGTACTCCGATGTTTAAAAGCAGCTAAAGAGTAGTACTGCTGATGTTAAACAGCAGCTAAGAGTCAGTACCTGCGATGTTAAACAGCAGCGTAAAGAGTCACTACCTCTAGCGATGTTAAACAGCAGCTAAAGAGTCAAATTACCTGCAATGTTAAACAGTCGGGCTAGAGGAGCAACTTACGGTTGGCCGTTGACGGGGCAGACGGTACTGTCTGGGAAGCCCGCCAGAAAACAAGAACGTAAGGGCATAGTGAGACGTTAGCGGGGACAGGACGAGGGAATCAGGACGGCTGATAATTGTTATAGAATTTAGGTAGGCGTAGATAACGTTATTCCCTGGGCGATTGGGTTTCGCACAATCAAGCAGGGCACCAACAGACATGACTCGATTCATACGATACTAACAAATAGTCCTTACATCTGAACATGATGAACCGGACTAATGGTAAGCTCCCTTCGGACCATATGAATTACGAAAATATCACTTACAAGGGACATGATACACAAGAAATGGTGCTTATGGGACCCATATGACCCCGGCAAATAGTCCTTACACCAGACATACGACACCGACAAATAGTCCTTATACCCGGACGCCATAGCTAACGGCAAATAGTCAACTTACATCAGACATATGATACGAACAAATAGTCTTTACACGTAGACATATGATAACGGGCAAATAATTCTTACACTACAGACATACCGAAATGTCCCGACAATGATTCAGACACAACGATACCAAACAAACAGGTGCCCACATCAGACGCATCAGGATGTGTACATCAACAAATATACTGGGCGACACCGGCGAAATAGTCCTTACATCAGACCTATGATACCGGACAAATAGTCCTTACACCGGGCCGCCATAGTACCGGCAAAATGATTCTTTACACCAGACATGATACCGACGAAATGAGTTTACCAGATGTATGATATAGACCGAAATAGTCCTTACACCAGACATATGGGTCCTTTACATCAGACATATGATACCAAGCAAAATGGTCCACGCGTCAGAAGCGGGAGAAGGCATATGATACCGTAAATAGTCCTCACACCAGACAACGCCAGTACCAACAAAGTCCATACAACAGACATAGGGTTACATCAGACATATGATACCAACAAAATAACCCTACACAGACTAATAAGGATACAAACGGTAGATTTACATCAGACATATGATACCGACAAATAGTGCCACACCGGACATAATGATACCAGCAAAACAGTCCTTACACCAGACATATGGACACCGAAAATAGTCGCTTACAAGCCCGGACATAATGACACCGACAAATAGTCCTTACACCAGACATATGAACCAACAAACTAGATCCTTACATCAGACATATGATAACGATTAAGAGTCCGACACAGACATATGATACCGACAAATAGTCCTTACACCGAGACACTATGATAACCGGCAAAATAGTCTTACACCGACATATGGCGATACCAACAAGGGCGACGCGCCCACATCAGACATATGGGCCCACATATCAGCATACTTGATACCAACAAATAGTCCCTACATCAGACATATGATTACCGACAAAACAGTCCTACATCGAAATATGATACCAAAAATAGTCCTTACATCAGATATGATACCAACAAATAGTCCTTACATCAGACATATGATACCAACAAATAGTCCCTACATCAGACATATGATACCAACAAATAGTCCACCATCAGACATGCATGATACCAACAAAATGGATCCTTACATCAGACGAGATGTTACCAACAAAATAGTCCTTACATCAGACGCATGATCCGACAAATAGTCCTTACATCAGACATAGGTCCAAAACTATGAACAAAAGCAGATGATACCAGCGATAGGAGTCGCCCCATCAGACACATGATACCAACAAAAGTCCTTTACAGGACATGAGGAATGGTGGGGGGAATGGGAATGGACATGATAACGACAAATAGTCCTTACATCAGACATAATATACCAACAAATAGTCCTTACATCAGACATATGATCCGGCAAGTACATATATACATCAGACATATAGCCCTTACCGGACATATGATACCCACAAATAGTCCTACACAGACATATGATAACACAAATAGTCCTTACATCAGACATATGATACCAACAAATAGTCTTACATCAGAAAGAACCAACAAAGAGCCTTAAACTATATCACATATCAGACATATGATACCAACAAATAGTCTTACATCAGACATATGATACCAACAAATAGTCCTTACATCAGACATATGATACCAACAAATAGTCCTTACATCGGACATAGGTCCTTACATCAGACATATGAGTACCAACAAATAATCCTTACATCAGACATATGATTACAAACAAATAGTCCTCACATCAGACATATGATACCAACAAATAGTCCCCACATCAGACAATGAGTACCAACAAATAGTCCTTACACCGGCCGGCACGTACTTACACTACACTATAGGGGCTGAAGTCTGCGCCCCTTCCGAGGACCTCGGCGGGACCTAAACCAAAAATAGCGGTGAGTGAGCGGGGGAGAAAGAATGGGGGAACAGCCCAAGCTCAGTAGCGTATACGCTTAGTTAGGAGAGACCGCTCAGGGACTACATCTCCCAGTGGACTATCTTGGAGACTTCACATTCCCAGACTCTCACCCCCTCCACTACCGATGGCTTTCCACTACAGCCCGGCTCCCTTTTAAGTTTCATTCAAGCCGGGATCAAAAATGGGCTAGTATTCCGTGACTCTAAGTTCATATTTTTTGAAAGATAAAGGTCCCATTGGCGGAGTAGAAGAGCGGGACTGCACTCTTAATGCACCCTTAGGGGTATGACCGAAGGCGGCCGGACGACTAACTTATTCTGACGATTTAAGGCTTACAGGCTTAAGCGAATGGTACAAAGAATTTGGATCTGTTCTTGATCACAAAGGGGTGGGCATGTAGTTTCAAATGAGGATGCCATGAAGTTATTATTAATGATAGTACCACACAATGTTATTGAACCATTGCTGTTGGTATCCCAAGTAACCTCGCCTTAAATGTATTTATCTGAACAGGGACGGATGCACAAAATAACATTAACAGATGTACGTCCAAGGTTGTAGCAAATTGCTAGTTTCGCCATGTAGTCCCTGGGCAGGTAGACGGTAGCATTAAAATGCAGGTTAGGAAGCTAACAAGTGCGAAGCCTGGGCTAATGCATCATCCTGTCTAAGGTTAATGTACATTGTACATTGTCCCTGTTTAAATACAGACAAAGTATTTACAGTACCTACAATACAGAATACATAGGAAGTCATAAAATCTACAGACATTATTGTTTCCCCTATCTAGAGGTCCAAAACTAGAAAAAGTTTCAGAGGAGGAGCAGAAGGCGATTATAACTGCAGCCGAACAGGTAAGACCTGAAAGTGAGCCCCTTTCGAGACCCATCAGGCCGAGCCGGAGAAACACGTTTACCACGTTACCTGCAGACAAGCGTCACCGAAACAATTAAAATAAAAAGCAGTCAAACTGGAGTATTGGTTATTGTTAAGGATGACTGGGGAAGTTCACAGAGTACACCAGAGAAGGAATTAACCGTTATAGATTAAAAATGTTGTAGTTTTTTTTACTTTTTTGTACTGGATTTTCAGTAATTTTTTGTTATGTTTTGCAAATTATTTTTTTTCTCACGTTTTTTGAGCTTTTTCAATGTTCTTTTTTTTTTTTTTTCTTCAAATATGATAAAAGTGGATGAAGCACCGAATTCAATAAAAAGTAGGACACAATTTATTTTACTACATTGAAGGTAGCGTGAGTTATTAGACAGGGAACCTTCCCCGTTAGTATGTTTTCAAATTTGGTTGAAGAAATCCAAATTTCTGATAGCAGAAGCTTTTAAAATGGGTCAAATTAGCCCGAGGACACCAGGAGGGAGTAAAAGGTAAAAGCAAGTATCTCAAGGAGAGTAATTGTTATTTTTAGTCACTTGCCAAGTATTTTGTGGGATTTTTTCCAGCAATTTTCCAGCAGTTTTGGGATGTTTTGGGGGAATTTCTTTCAGCAACTTTTTGGATGTTTTGTGAATTTGTTTCAAGCAATTATTGGGATGTTTTTGGTCGGGCGATTTTCCAGCAATTTTGGATGTTTATATTTTTTTATGTTTTATTTCTTCCACATTTTTATTTTTGGATGTTTTTGGTAGGAAATGCTTTTCCAGCACTTTTGGATGTTTTGGTGATTTCTTCCAGCACTTTTGGATGTTTGGTGGATTTCTTCCAGCAATTTTTGGGATGTGTTGATTAAATTTATGTTAAGCAATTTTTTGGATGTTTTGGGTGGTTTTGCTTCCAGCCAATTTTTTGGATGTTTGGTAATGCTTTTCCAGCAACTTTTTGCTTGGATGTTTTGGTAGGATTTCTTCCAGCAATTTTGGGATGATTTGGTCAATTATTTCAAGCAATTTTTGGATGTTTTAGGGTGATTTCTTCCAGCAATTTTAGGCATTTTTTGTGCAGATTTTTTCACTTGTTTTGTTTGAGTTCCTTTTTGGTGTTTTTTTTGGGATGTTTGTTTTTTTTCCCCACAGTGGGATGTTTTGGTGATAGGACACAGAGGATTAAATAGCATTTCCTTTCGATTTATATCACAGAGTTTGTTTTGTTTTCACCTCTCCAGCTTGAATTACCGACTCAAATATATTTTTTTTTTTTTTTTATATATATATATATATATATATATATATTTTTATATATATATTAGTGCCATTGTGGAATCGCCTATTTGTTCTGACGGTGGGGTTGGTGCTTTCTAGTGTAGTTTTTTGATGGTTTTGTGGTATTTTGAGGTTAAAGATCATTTTCATTTTTTTAGTGTTGTTTTTTTCATATTTTTGTATATATGTGGTTTTTCAAGACGACAGAATAGATAAATAGAGGGATGGACAGTAATGAATTAGATAGATAGATAAGATAGATAGATAGATAGATAGATAGATGGAATAGACATATTCATCTTAAGAGGTTGGAGGCATCCAGTAGCTTAGACAAGCATACTCAACAAACACACATACACACATATCTCACATACATAAAATCACTTTCACAAGAAAGTAAAAGTTATACTGTGATGCAGTGATTCCCAAGGTCTAGTCTGGTCTGGTCTGCACTTTGACTGACTGAAGTGTGATGCAATGGGCCCTGATAAGGGTGCTGTGGGAGAGTTAGGGTGCAGTGGCTCGTAGTGCTACAGTGAACAATACGTTTAACTAGCTTATATTATGAAATATTAACAGGAGACATATATAACAGGGGAATAAGTTTATAAGATGTAGAAGTTATTTGTGCACGTGGTGGTATTGGTAGCGTTATTTTGTTGGGGAGGTTTTCAGCACCATGTTGAGGACAGGACTGGACTACTGCGGCTGAACCTGGACCAGCTAAGAGTCAGTTACCTGAACGCGACCCTCTCCTCGCCTTCCCGACGGCGGTCCTCCAGCCGTGGACCACCACCACGATCCTCCGGGCTGCTGCTGGCCACGCAGCCTCAGTCCGAGCACCATAAGTCACCGTGTGTGTTCACAAGGACCCGGGGGAACCGGGGGCCCGAAAAGGATCTTTATTCTGTGCATTAGGACGACAAAAGAAACACACCGGTTTAAGCACGTGAGAGGTTACACAGCTCACAGCGTGAAGTTCGCCTCTGCTCTTTCAGCTGTCAGATAACATCCCGTGTTGTTCCAGTCCGGACCGTAAAGCACGGAGGGACAAACTTCAAGGAAGTACCCGCAAAACAAAGGAAGGAGAAACAGAACGGATTATTGTTGGGTTTATTACCTAGGTTTTTTTTGCATGAATTTGCTCTGGTTTTGGTGCCCAACAATAAGCATAGTGAGAAGAGAGAAGGTCCCAAAACGTCATAAGAAGTTGTACCCTGAACGGGCCGGAGACAAGTGGCCTGACGTGATTTTTTATCTACACAAATTGTATAAAAAAGTCATGTTATAGCATGTCAGTAAAGATCATATTATAGCATGTCACAAAAGGGCATATTATAGCATGTCATTAGAGTATATTATGGCCATGTATAAGTCATATTATAGCGTATGTATTCAAAAGTCATATTCACATAGCAGTCATTAGAGTCATATTATAGCATGTCATTAAAAGTCATATTATAGCATGTCATGTAAAGTATATTATAGCATGTCATTAAAAGTCATATTATAGCATGTCATAAAGTCATATTATAGCAGGTATTAAGTCATATTATGGCATGTCATAAAAGGCATATTATAGCATGTCATTAGTAAGTCATATTATAGCATGTCATTAAAAGTCATATTATAGCATGTCATTAAAAGACATATTATGCATGTCATTAAAAGTCATTATAGATGTCATTAAAAGTCAAAATTATAGCATGTCATAAAAGGCATTATTATAGCATGTCATAAAGCATATATAGCATGTTGTATTATAGCTGAAAGAAAGCCCCGCGTCATTATAAGTCATATTGCTAGCATGTCATTATAAGTCATTATAGCATGTCATTAAAAGTCATATTATAGCATGTCATTATAAGTCATATGTATAGCATGTCATTATAAGTCATATTATAGCATGTCATAGCAATTATGCATGTCATAAGTCATATTATAGCATGCATTATAAGTTTGATGTCATTATAAGTCATATTATAGCATGTCATTAAGTCATATTATGGCATGTCATAAGTCATATTATAGCATGTCATTAAGTCATATAATAGCATGCATTAGTCATATTTGCATGTCATTAAAAGTCATATTATAGCATGTCATTAAGTCATATTATAGCATGTCATTAAGTCATATTATAGCATGTCATTAAAGTATATGATGCATTGAGTAATATAGCTGTAATAGCATCATTATAAGTCATATAGGTGAAACTATGCAGGTCATTAAGAGTATATTGATGTCATTAAATTATATGCATGTCATTAAGAGAAGATGAAAGTCATATTAAGCATGTCATTAAAGAGTCAATATAGCTGCATTAAAAGTAGGAAATATGGATAGCTTAGCATGTCAAGAGTATTATGGCAGGTCATAAAAGTCATATTATAGCATGTCATTAAACTGTATAGCATGTCATTAAAGTCATATTATAGCATGTCATTAAAGTCATAGCATGTCATTAAAGTCATATTATAGCAGGTCATTAAGTCATATATAGCATGAATCTATGCGTAGGGATGTGTGCAAATCATATTATAGCATGTCATTAAAAGATTATAGCATCATAAGTCATATTATAGCATGTATGTAAAGTCATATTAGCATGTCAAAAAGAGCATATTATAGCATGAAAGGGGCGAGGATATAGCAGTCATAAAGTCATATTATAGCATGTCTAAAGGTCATATTATAGCAGGTCATTAAAGAGTCATATTATAGCATGTCACCAAAAGGCATATGTATAGCATGTCATTGAAAGTCATATTATAGCGTATCATTAAAAGTCATATTATAGCATGTCATTAAAAGACATATTATAGCATGTCATTAAAAGTCCATATTATAGCATGTTTCAAAGTCCAAAGAATTATAGCATGTCATAAAAGGCATATTATAGCATGCATTAAAAGGCATATTATAGCATGTCATTTAAGTCATATTATAGCGCCTTTACTATTATGGCTCCTATGCATGTACAGTATTCGTGCATGGCTGCTTTAAAGTCATATTATAGCATGTCATTAAAGTCATATTATAGCATGTCATTAGAGTCGTATTATAGCATGTCATTTAAAAGTCATATTATAGCATGTCATTATAAAAGTCATATTATGCTGTCATTAAGTCAATATTATAGCTGTTCATAAGTCATATTATAGCATGTCATTAAAAGTCATATTAGTAGCATGTCATTAGAAGTCAATTATAGCATGTCACAGTATATTTAGCCTTAGACCTATCTTATCCAGCATGTAGTATAGAGTCATATTGCATAGCATGTCTATTCAAAGTCATATACCGCAGCATGTCATTATAAGTCATATTATGCATATCATTAAAAGTCATAGTATAGCATGTCATTAAAGTCATATTATAGCATGTCATTATGATACAGCAGTAAAGTCCATATTATAGCATGTCATTAAAAGTCTATATTATAGCATGTCATTAAAAGTTATTATAGCATGTCATTAAAGTCATATTATAGCATGTCATTAAAGAGTTATTACTAGCATGTCATTATAAGTCATATTATGCATGTCATAAAGTTTTATAGCATGTCATTAAAAGTCATATTATAGCTGATCATTAAGAAGTCATATTATAGCAGGTCATTAAGTCATATTATAGCATGTCATTAAAAGTCATATTATTAGCATGTCATTATAAGTCATATTATAGCATGTCATTAAGTCATATTATAGCATGTCATTAAAAGTATATTATAGCTGTCATAAGCATATTATAGCTGTCTTAGTCATTATTATAGCAGGTCATTAAAGAGTCATATTATAGCATGTCATTAAAAGTCATATTATAGCATGTCATTATAAGTCATATTGAGTGTCATTAAAAGTCATATTACTAGCAGGTCTAAGTTTAAAGTCATATTATAGCGTATCATTAAAGTCATATTATAGCAGGTCTAGAGTCATATTATAGCAGGTCATTAGTATGCGATCATTAAAAGTCATATTATAGCATGTCATTAAAGAGTCATAGTATAGCAGGTCATTAAAAGGCATATTATAGCATGTCATTAAAAGGCATATTATAGCATGTCATTAAAAGTCATATTAAAGTCATATTATAGCATGTCATTAAAAGTCATATTATAGCATGTCATAAAAAGTCATATTATAGCATGTCATTAAAAGTCATATTATAGCATGTCATTAAAAGTTATATTATAGCATGTCATTAAAAGTCATATTATAGCATGTCATTAAAAGTCATAGTATAGCATATCATTAAAGTCATATTATAGCATGTCATTATAAGTCATATTATAGCAGGTCATTAAAAGTCATATTATAGCATGTCATTAAAAGTCATGTATATAGCATGTCATTATACGTCATATTATAGCAGCTATCTTAAAAGGCATATTATAACCCAGGTCATTAAAAGGCATGGCATAGCATGTCATTAAAAGTCATAATATAGCATGTCATTAAAAGTCATATTATAGCATGTCATTAAAAGTCATATTATAGCATGTCATTAAAAGTCATATTATAGCAGTCATTAAAGTCATATTATAGCGATCATTAAAAGTCATATTATGGCATGTCATTAAAGAGTCATATTATAGCAGGTCATTAAAAGGCATATTATAGCATGTCATTAAAAGTCATAGTATAGCATGTCATTAAAAGTCATATTATAGCATGTCATTAAAAGTCATATTATAGCATGTCATTAAAAGTCATATTATAGCATGTCATTAAAAGGCATAGTATAGCATGTCATTAAAAGGCATATTATTATAGCATGTCATTAAAAAGTCATATTATAGCATGTACATTATAAGTCATATTATAGCAAGGTCATTAAAAGGCATATTATAGCATGTCATTAAAGGCATATGTATAGCATGTCATTAAAAGTCATATTATAGACATGTCATTGAAGGCATAAGTATAGCATATCATTAAAAGTCATATATATAGCATGTCATTAAAAGGCATATTATATTATGTGTATAAAGAATCTATATTATAGCAGGGTCATTAAAAGTCATATTATAGCATGTTAAATTAAAGGCATATTATAGCATGTCATTAAAAGTCATATTATAGCATGTGTGGCTTAAAGGCATATTATAGCATGTCATTAAAGATCATATTATAGCATGTCATTAAAAGGCATAGTATAGCATGTCATTAAAAGGCATATTATAGCATGTCATTAAAAGTCATATTATAACGCATGTCATTAAAAGGCATAAGTATAGCATGTCATTAAAGGTCATATTATAGCAAGGTCATTAAAGAGTCATATTATAGCATGTCATTATAAAGTCATATTATAGCATATCATTAAAAGTCATATTATAGCATGTCATTATAAGTCATATTATAGCATGTCATTAAAAGTCATATTATAGCAGGTCATTTATAGAGTGTTTATAGCATGTCATTAAAAGTCATAGTATAGCATGTCATTAAAGGTCATATTATAGCAGGTCATTAAAAGTCATACTACTTAGCGGATCATTAAAAGTCATATTATAGCATGTCATTAAAAGATCCTATTATAGCAGGTCATTAAAAGTCATATTATAGCATGTCATTAAAGAGTCAAGTATAGCATATCATTAAGCGCATGCTATAGCAGGTCATTAAAAGTCATATTATAGCATGTCATTACAAGTTATTATAGCATGTCATTAAAGGCATATTATAGCATGTCATTAAAAGGCATATTATAGCATGTCATTAAAAGTCAATATTATAGCATGTCATAAAAAGTCATATTATAGCATGTCATTAAAGGCATATTATAGCATGTCATTAAAAGTCATATTATAGCATGTCATAAAAGTCATATTATAGCATGTCATTAAAGTCATATATGTATGTCATTAAAAGTCTATTATAGCATGTCATTAAAAGTCATATTATAGCATGTCATTAAAAGTCTTAATTATAGCATGTCATTAAAGAGTCATATTGATAGCATGTCATTATAAGTCATATTATAAGCAGGTCAATTAAAAGTCATATTATAGCATGTCATTAAGATCATATATAGCAGGTCATTAAAAGTCATATTATAGCATGTATAAGTCATTATAGCATGTCATTAAAAGTCATAGTATAGCATGTCATTAAAAGTCATATTATAGCATGTCATTAAAGATCATATTATAGCATGTCATTAAAAGTATATTATAGCATGTCATTAAAAGTCATAGTATAGCATGTCATTAAAAGTCATAGTATCCAAGGACCATTAAATGGCATATTATAGCATGTCATTAAAAGTCATAGTATAGCATGGTCGGGTCATTAAAAGTCATATTATAGCATGTCATTAGAGTATATAACAGGTCATTAAAAGTCATATTATAGCATGTCATTAAAGTCATATTATAGCAAGGTCATTAAAAGTCATAGTATAGCATGTAGGCAGGTCTAAAAGTCATAGTATAGCTGTCGTAAAGTCATATTATAGCATGTCATTAAAGCATATTATAGCATGTCATTAAAAGTATATTATAGCATGTCATTAAAAGTCATAGTATAGCATGTCATTAAAAGTCATAGTAAGCTGTATATAAAAGTCATATTACAGCAGTCATTAAGAGTCATATTACAGCGTATCATTAAAGTCATATTATAGCATGTCATTAAATTATATATAGCATGTCATTAAAGAGGCATATTATAGCATGTCATTAAAAGTATATTACATAGCATGTCATTAAAGTCATATATGATGTCATTAAAAGGCATATTATAGCATGTCATTAAAAGTCATATTATAGCATGTCATTAAAAGATCATATTATAGCACGTCAGAAAAGTCATATTATAGCAGGTCATTAAAAGGCAATTATTATAGCATGTCAATTCAAAAGGCATGGTATACCTTGCTATACTATCTATAGGTACTAGCTACCTGGTAGTGTATGTCCATTTACAGAGAGTTGCTTCCATCTGCGCTTAGCTGCTGTTCAACTCCGACCTTCACAGCACAGTTTTTGTGTCACAAATAAAGTCCATAAGTATAATATGTCGGAAAAAAAAGAAGTAAATGAGTGAAAAGTGATATAAAGTTATGAAAAGAGTCAAACTACTCAAAGTACGAAATATCCCAAAGTTGTTAACATAACCTTACCGCTTATGTTTGATAACGGCTGCTCTTTTCTTGTTATGTGTTGAGGACGCGTTGGAAGAACGCTTTGGAGATAAAATTGTGGTTTTAACTTATTTGTGTCACTTTTTTTCCGCCTATTTTGCCGCCCACTTTATAACATTTGTCACTGTTTACGACATTTTCTAAGTTTTTATCAGCCGCTATTTTGCCACTTTATAACGCGATTTGTCACTGTTTTGACATTTTCTGTCACTTTTTAAATGTTTTACATTTGTGTCACTGTTTTGACATTTTTGTCACTTTTTTTAAGGCATTTTGGTATTCCTTTTTTGACACTTTTTTATCATTTTATTGTCACTGTTTTTTGACATTTGTCGCTTTTACTGAGAAATTTGTCACTTTTTGGCTTTCTGTTGACATTTGTGTAACGTATGGCGGCA
>NC_053112.1:5427173-5441285 GCF_010015445.1 Perca fluviatilis | reverse complement strand
AGGGCTGTGGGAATATAGACACCGAGACATTGGGCTGTGGGAACATAGGGCTGTGGGAACATTGGGCTGTGGGAACATAGACAAAAACATGTAAAAGAATCGTCAAAAAAAGTCTATACATTTTGAACTGGGAGGACAACAAGTTCATAAGTGATGAAGACAACATACAAGGTATAGAAGTGGAAGGTTAGGATATAGACTACAGTTGTAGGTGGAAAGAAAAGGCGGTAGAAAGGGTGAAAATAAAGAGTCTAAATCCAAAGAGGTACAACAGCCTTGAAACTGAAAAAAACATTTAAATAAACATTTCAAATGTTTAGAATCATCCCTTAATTCATTCATTTATTATAGTATAATTATTTATGAATTATGTGCATGACATATATTATTGAATTAGCATTTTGCAAAATATCCTCCATTACCCCTGCAGTCCTCCAAAATACCTAATTGGGACATGCCCCCTGCAGTCCTCCAAAGTACCCGTGAGAGGGGACACACATACCCTGCAGTCCTCCAAAGAGTACCCTTAGAGGGGGACACATACCTACAGTCCTCCCAAAGTGCCGTAGGGGACACGCATACCCCCTGCAGTCCTCCAAAATTACCCCTAAGGGGACACATACCCCCTGTAGTCAGGAGATGATGAGATGCCACCGTCAGCTGCCACAAGGGAAAGATAGAGAGGCCTATTGAGGTTAACACCTTTAAAAAATAACAGACTAGGATGGTGTACCATGATAAAACTAACACCTTATTTCTTTAACAGAGCAATGATATATATGAGGAAGAGGCCATCCATTTTAGCCCAACTTGGCTCTGTAATGGCTTACAATGGAAATTAAGAAGGCCTGGCCCTGTATGGACATTGTATGTCAGTATTATGTGTTCCCTATCAATTAGTGTAGTCTAATGTATGTGTAGTGGGTATACTGTCCTGTATATAAATATATATATATATATATATATCTGCCTTTCGTCAACGACTTCTTTCCTGTATTCTGATACACTTTTATGCACCAATTTACGAGTAGAAATCCCTTTATTTAGCCTATGTGAAGAACACAGATTTCAATTTCAAAATATATCAAACATATAATGGAAAAGTATTATTTTGGGTGTTCATTGGTCATTTTAAGTGGGTATATGGAGTTTAAAAGAACCCATCTTACTACAACCATTACGCAAGCAATTATTTATTTAGAAATACGTTTGGTCTTAGACTTCATCAGGTAAAAAAAAGAAATCTTCTTAGTGGGTATACTGTGTATAGCTACTCAAGTTGACTTTACTTGGACTGGAAAAACCAAACTCTAAGTCAGAGCCAATCGCATCATGATATAGAGTCGGTGGCGGGGCTTAGGGCTGCTGCTGCTGCTGGGAACAGCCGGTCTTCTGGGAACCCTCACGTTGAGCCCGCCTGCCAAATGGTGAGTTCCCAGACCCAACATCTTGATGTGGTCTGGCTTATCGCAGCATATACCTGTAATCACGTAGACTACACCACTAGTTCCATATTCTCCTGTGAAATGGATTTGCTTGACACAACTGGTTAGCCTATTTTATAAAAACATCTGCTACGGAGCCATAACGTATTGAGGTACAAGGTAATGGAGCTTTTATACATTGTGGTGTTTCTTAGGAAATAAACAACGGACAAATAGAGTCTTTAAACGTTTCAGATGTAAAGTTATTCAACTGTCAAAGTGGCGCAAAATGAATGGCAGTCAATGGGATGCTACAGGGAGGTGATCATTTGGTAGCATCAAAATGGTGCCATAGGATGTCACGAGTTCCTGAAGCGAAGCTTACCCTCTTCGTGAGTCAATTACCGCCAAAATGGAAACAAATACACTGAAGGGGCTTTTTCATCACTTCAGACTACGAGCCACTGGCCAAACATCCATATTTTACGAAAGTTGGATTGAGAACGGGTTGGATTTGGAGGATTTGATAGATGTGAAGTTCCTTAGTTCTGTGGGTATTCCATGTATGGGCTGCTTTCGTGAGGAAAAAAGCTGACTGTCCAAACTTCCTTTTTTCTCCGAGGTATTTTACAATCCCCTCTTGTAGAAGCTCTGGTGGATGAGTTTAGATTTTGTTGAATGAATTTATTGAATGGGGAGGGGCTGTTGGCTTGTTAACAGCTGTACAGATTATTACTGGGTGGCGTGGAGGTGCTCACGCTTCACTGATGCTTCGAGTCCCTCCCTCTTGGCTGCTCCTTGTAGGCTTCATCTCCTCAACAACTGGCAAGCCGGGTACAGTTTTCTCCAAGTTGTTACCGCTTCTCTCCGTTTTTTTTTAAGCAGAATCTCAGGCTATGTTACACGGAAACGATCTGAAGAAAAACGCAAAAGTGGAGCTCGCGTTATCACTTTTATTCTGCGTTTAGACGAAGCGTTATGGGGGAAATCTGCGTGCATTTGGTGACGTAAAGTGTGTGAAATTGCGATGTCTTGTACACTCCAGGTGACTAGGGTGGCACTGCCACACAACACCACCAAGGCACCCACCTGCATAGAACCTTCATTCTACTCTCTCTCCTTGGTACGCGAAACCAAAACATGCCGGAGCGAACAACAAAACTTGCTGGAAAGACGAGGAGGTGGAGTTGTATGTTTGTCTGATGATGACGCAAAGTTGACCGTGATAAGCCACAGCAACCTACGGGAGCACTACCTATACCCTGGGCCTCGCTGCCCCTTCAGCCGCTTGCTTGAGGCCGAGAGGCAGCGAGCAGAGGGCTGAGCAGACCCTCCTCTGCCGCGCTGACCTGTACGTGCCAGCTGTTGTGCCGCTGCATTCTCTCTCTCTCTCTCTCTCTCTCACTCTCTCTCTCTCTCTCTCTCTCTCTTCATCTGCAACGTTGTCGCCCCTGCTCTGGCTCAAATGAATAGCCTACATATCGTCATTGAATTATAACAACCTTATCCCCATTGTCGAAATCATTTAAATATTGAGCCATTGCATTGAAATTCTAACAGGAGCCTATAATTTCTGTATCCTACTCCGACAACAGACGGCCTTTTTCGTCTCCCCTCCACGCCGCTGTCTTCCGGACTTTTGCGTTTTACCCTTTAACGCCGTAACGGCCGATGGGAGTTTTAAGATTTCCACTCTGGAGGGGTGGTTTCACATTTTTAGCGTTTTAAGCCCCAAAAACGCCGTTGCATTATAAGCGAAGGCACCTCAGATAAAAAATATTTTTCGTTTTTCACCCGGGAGCGTCATTGTGTAAACAAGGGCCTCAGAGTTAGCACCAACTTCTTTCAAAAGTCTGAGGGGTTGTTGGTTCTCTGCGTACGGTTCAATGCCAAAACACAGTCCATTGTTTCTCTGTGTGACTGGTACACTTCCAGCTCTTGGGGCCAACACGTTGGGAATAGTCACATTCAGAAATATTTTAGTTTTATTACACAAATACAATGTTGAATCAAAGGATGTAACCTTTCTTATTACCAGGGAGTTGTCTGCCAGAGAACTGTAGCGTTTGTCAGATCTTTTCTCCTTGTCATTTATGATAGTAACCAGAATCACAAGATCACCATCTCTGTAGCGGCTCCATGTTACATCCCCCTTCTGAAGAGACAGGGAAGAGTAGCCATTGTGTTCTGCAGCACATTACATATAGGTGTGTCTGTGAAGTTAAAAGGAAGCAATGAGTGATATGTTTTTGGTGTAACTTTTCTGTCGATGTAGATTACTGTAAAAAAATCTGGTTTTGGGCCACTTTGCCTGCAGTTGCTGAACAGAGCCTTAGTGTACACAACGGAAGTGCCCAGTTTGAGACACACTATATGTGTGAATGACATCAACTAACAGGAAGTTAACACGGGGGCCATGGCTGTGTGAACAGGTCAAATGGTCACATAAAAACATAAGAAAACATAAGATTCATGTCCCTTAACTTAGGGTAAAATGATGTCATTATAATGTTGAGCAGCAACAACAACCTAACAGTAACTGAAAAACATTTTTTGTAATATTATATTTTTGCATTTTAGGCCTTGCACTTGATAGGACAGCTTAGACTTGAAAGGGAGAGAGAGAGAGAGAGAGAGAGGGAATGACATGCAGCAAAGGGTCAGCAGGCAGAGTCAAACCCGCGACTCTGCAATCTGTGTGCGAGGACCGGAGTCTCTCTGTACATGGGGCCGCAACTCCACCAGGTGGAAGTTACCCAGGTGCCCTTTAACTGAGAAACATTTCAATGCTAATGAAAAAATTAGAGAAAACCTTTCTTTTAAACGGTAAAAAAAAAAAAAAAAAAAAAAAAAAAAAAAGGCAAAAAAACTTTGTATAAAGCGACAAACTTGTAAAAAAACATAAACAAAAAACAGTAGTAGGAAGGAAGACAAAAAGGTCCAAAAGAAGGCCACAAAAACATTTTTTGGTATAAAATAAAGGGCTCCATAAGGAACAATGGTCTGGTAATAACAGCCTTGTAACTGAAATACATTTCAAAAAAATCTCCACGTCTGCGTTTGCCCCCATTTGAGAAACACCGGTTTAGATCATTGAGATATAAAATGTATTGAGCCCAAAAATATAGATAATAGATAGATAGATAGATAGATAGATAGATAGATAGATAGATAGATAGATGGATAGATGGATAGATAGATAGATGGATAGATACTTTGTCCCGAGGGAAATTTTAGGCATCCAGTAGTTTAGACAACCATAACACAACAAACACACATACTGTATATCTCACATACATAAAAAAATATAGATATGATGTTGATAAAAAAAGCTGATTAATGAGATTTTTCTCACCGTTCAATGAGGAAGCCAGCTTCAAGGAGGAGGAGATAGAAGCGACATCTCTGCAGCTGGCGGACCTCGTTGAGTGACATACGACTAAATAATATACTTCTTTATATCTGAGGAGGAGTTCGCTTGACCGAACGGGTTGTGGTAGAATATGCAGGTATAGCTGTTATATTTAACACTGTGGGTATTAGATCATATATCATAGAGTACAACCCCCAGTGAGTTACATTTCACAAATACATTCTCCTTATAGAACCTATTTATTTAATTAAAAAAAGGCATTATTAGCTTTTTTCTAAAATTCTACAAATATTTTCTTCATCCTCAGAATGGGGTCAAATTTCGACCGTTTTCAAAAGGTTTCTGTCCCGAATGGTAATCAATGTCGGACTCAAATGCACACATCCATTCTGCGTAAAAGGAGAGTTTGTTTATTAGAATTAGAAACAATCCAGAACAACGTACAAATCCAACAGGCTGAAGACGTGTGGCGAAAATACAAAACAAAAGATCTGGAAACACTGGAAAACAAACGGGAGTGAGACACACAAGGAGTAACAAGAATCTGGCAAAGGGTAAGTGAACACAGGTGAGTATATATACACGTGGGGGATGGGAAGACAACTAGACACAGGTGAATAACATTAGGGCGGAGACAGGTATCGCAATGGGAATCAAACCCAGGTCTCCCACACCAACGGCATGTGTCATATCCACAGCGCCATCACCACCCCACAGGTGGTCAGGTACTCTGCCACACCGTACTGTCTCTTTAGGGGCACGGAGCACTGCATTTTGCTTTGTGCTTTTGTTTGTGTGCTCCAATTGGTACTTTTGACACTTCCTGTCTGTAGTGGGTTTTGGGCGAGGGAATACACACACAATCCTCACTGCTACATCCTACCTTGTGTTGTCCCATTTTCAATGTTTTTTTAAATCAGAAATATGGATTTTGTTGTGGAAAATCTGTTCGATGTTCGGTGATAAAGCTGGAAATTAAGATTGTCTGACACACTGGAGTTTCCTATGTTATTTTCTTTATTCTTCTTGCAAGTAGAAGGAGACAGTTTAACAGAGTGACAATGCAGTCTGTGAAAGTGTGTCAGCGAACAAAGAAACTTCAGGATTTTATGGGTGAGCATGTAGAGGGAGGGACTGTATTTCTTGTCGACTCAGCAATCCTTTTACTGCTGAGTCTGAGATTTTCAGAAAAGACTGCTTCAGGCTATTGAAGTTGGCCCTCTGCCAGGTACTTCCAAGTGTGGAGGCAACACGAGAGGGAGGGGGGCAGCGTAGCCTCAGTACTACGGAGGCAGGAGAATCCACGATTGCCTCTTAAGATAAGAGAGTGATTTTAATGGATCCCTATAACTGATATATTATAATATGATATATAAAACAGAGTATTCATTGTATAGTATGAAAGCAAATACATATAAAGTCATGAAAATATAAAACCCATTCCGCAATGGATAATATATGAAAGATAAATCACACATTATTAAAAGATTATTAGAAAGATAAAAACTTTCCACTACAGTTTCTTACAACCAAATTGCCCCAAAATAACTTGGATGGCTTTACGTTGTATATAAATGATTACTTCCATTATATTTAGGTTGTTTTATTCAATTTCATAGTATTTCCAATAAAATGTTTAAAGGGTTTTAAAACAGCATCCTGACTAAACTTTGAAATAAAACGGTCTGTGATTCACTCAACATCCTCTGATCATAACTATTAGTCAAAATAACTCATAATTTCTTCTTTTTTCCAACTCCAATTGAGTATAATGTCATTTAAATTAGGTTTATTGACCATGAATAAAACAAAAATGTTTAAAAAAGCCTCAAAAGCACCAAATAAAAGCAACAAAAATGCCAGAAAAAGCGCCAGAAAAAGTTAATTTTCAATTTTTGTCCCCAGAAGGACAAGTTCATGGTCACAAAGGGTTAATTATTGTTTTTTTAACAGCGCTGTTCAGATTATTACTGGGTGGCATGAAGGTGCTCTTTGGTTCACTGATGCTCGTCCAGCTGTATGGACTTTAAAAAGTAGAGTCAGACTCTTGGCTGCTCCTTGTAGGCTTTCATGTCCTCATAAATCGGCTCGTCGGCTACACTTTTGTCGAAGTTGTGGTTGCGAGCGCTTCTCTCCGTTCTGTTTTTGAAGCAGAATCTCAGAGTTAAGATCACCAAAAGCACCAACGCGGCCCCGACAACTACACCGACAACTACACCGACAGCCACTTTCAAAAAGTCTGAAGGTTGTTGGTTCTCTGCGTCTGGTTCAATGCCGAAACACAGTTCGTCGTTTCTCTGTGTGACTGGTACATTTCCAGCGCTTTGGGCACCCACGTTGGGAGGAGTCATCACATTCAGAAATAACCTTGTGTTTTATTACAAAATACAATGTTGAATCAAAGGATGTAACATTTCTTATTACCAGGGAGTTGTCTGCCACAGAACTGTAACGTTTGACAGATGTTTTCTCCTCGCCATTTTTGATAGTAACCAGAATCACGAGGTTACCATGTCTGTAGCGGCTCCATGTTACATCCCCCTTCTTATGGGGACAGGGAAGAGTAGCCCTTCTGTTCTGCAGCACATTAGAAATATAGAAACCCATCTAAAGCTGCTGGCTAAAAAGAACCATAAATACAGTAAGATCATACTTCACGTAGGGGGTAATGGTCGTAAATCGGAGATCACTAAAATTTATGTTGAGTCACTTTGTGCATACGCAAAGGCAATGTCGGACTCAGTAGTTTTCTGGACCCCTGCCAAACCTGACCAATGATGAAATGTAAAGCCATACGCCATCCTTCCACCGCTGGTTGCGGGGTGGTGCCCAGCTAATGATGTGGGCTATGTGAATAACTGAGGGCGTTTCGGGGAAAGCCTGGTCTGATTAGAAAAGAGACGGCATTCATCCCACCTTGGACGGAGCCGCTCTCATATCAAAAAATCTGACCGAGTTTATCAGACATAAACCATGACACCCCAAGTTTGATATTAGTAATCAGGGGTGCAGTACAAGGCCCTTCTGTGCTTCCGTTGGAGCAGTCGCCTACTCATAGTCTAATAAGACGGTGTCTGTCCCCGGCTCAGATCGGTTAAATCAAAGGTAAACAAAAGATGCGTATACTTAACAACCTAATTGGAATTAAAACGACTGCAACGATGGAACAAAATAGAAAAATTAGATGTGGACTATTAAATATTAGATCTCTGTCTTCTAAAGCACTATTGGTAAATGATTTGATATCAGATAATAAAATTAATTTATTTTGTCTTACTGAAACCTGGCTGGGCCATGAAGACTATGTTAGTCTAAATGAAGCCACTCCTCCCAGTCATATTAATACTCAAATTCCTAGAGGCTCAGGCCAGGAGGAGGGGAGTTGCAGCCATCTTTGATTCAAGCCTGTTAATTAATCCAAACCCTAAACTAAATTATAACTCGTTTGAAAGTCTTGTTCTTAATCTTCAACATCCAAAATGGAAAACATTACAGCCAATTATATTCGTTGTTATTTACAGGGCTCCAGGTCCGTATTCTGAATTTTTATCTGAATTCTCAGAGTTTTTATCATGTTTAGTCCTTAAATCAGACAAAGTACTTATTGTAGGTGATTTTAATATCCATGTGGACGTTGACAATGATAGCCTTAGTACTGCTTTCAACTCATTACTGGATTCAATCGGTTTCAGTCAGAGTGTGCACAAGGCGACGCACTGTTTTAACCACACCCTCGACCTTGTGCTGGTATGTGGTATTGAAATTGAGGATTTAATAATATTTCCGCAGAATTTGGTATTATCAGATCATTCTTTAATTACTTTTGAATTCTTACTACCTGACCATACTAAATTAGATAAAAGCTTCTACACTAGATGCCTATCTGACAGTGTTATAGCTAAATTTAAGGAAGATATTCCAACAGCATTCGACTCTATGTCATGCCTTAACATAACAGAGGACCTTTATGTTAACCTCAGTCCCTCTCAAATTGATACATTTGTAGACGGTGCTACAACTTGCCTACGGACGACCTTAGACTCTGTTGCTCCCCTAAAAAAGAAGATGATGAAGCAAAAGAAAATAGCACCTTGGTATAACTCCCAAACTCGCAAATTAAAACAAATCTCGCGAAACCTCGAAAGTAAGTGGCGTTCCACCAAAGTGGAAGAATCCCGTTTGGATTGGCAAGACAGTCTGAAAACCTATAGGAAGGCCCTAAGAAAGGCCAGATCAGACTATTACTCTTCACTAATAGAAGAAAATAAGAACAACCCAAGGTTTCTTTTCAGCACTGTAGCCAGGCTGACAGATAGCCACAGCTCTACTGAGCCATCAATTCCTCTAGCTCTGAGTAGTGATGACTTCATGAGCTTCTTTAATGATAAAATTATAACAATTAGAGATAAAATTCATCACCTTTTGCCCTCAACTTCTAACAGTTCACCTTTAAATGCAGGACCGCTAGAAAGAACGACTTGTCCCGACATATACTTAGACTGCTTTTATCCTATAGACCTCCAACAATTAATGTTAAAGATATCCTCAGCTAAGCCATCTACCTGTCTCTTAGACCCCATCCCAACGAGACTTCTCAAAGAAGCGTTACCCGTGGTTAACACGTCATTACTAGATATGATCAATATGTCTCTATTAACAGGTTATGTACCACAGTCATTTAAAATAGCTGTGATAAAACCTCTTCTGAAAAAACCCACCCTCGATCCTGAGGTCTTAGCAAACTATAGACCTATATCTAACCTTCCCTTTCTATCCAAGATCCTTGAGAAGGTGGTTGCTAATCAGTTATGTGATTTTCTACATAGCAATAGTTTATTTGATGACTTTCAATCAGGATTTAGAAAGCGTCATAGCACAAAGATGGCACTGGTGAAAATTACTAACGACCTTCTAACTGCTGCAGACAAAGGACTTGTCTCCATTCTTGTTTTACTACTGTTTGACACTATTGACCATACAATCCTGTTGCGGAGATTGGAACACTTAGTTGGCATTAAAGGAATTGCTTTAAGTTGGTTTAAGTCCTATTTCTCTGATGGATCTCAATTTGTTAATGTTAATGATAAATCCTCCAAGTTTGCTAAAGTTAGCCATGGCGTTCCACAAGGCTCAGTGCTTGGACCTATTCTATTCTCCTTATATATGCTTCCTCTTGGTAATATTATTAGGAAACACTCAATTAACTTTCACTGTTATGCGGATGACACCCAATTATACTTGTCAATCAAACCAGACGAAACTAGTCAGCTAGCTAAACTTCAAGCGTGCATTAAAGATATAACATCCTGGATGACCTATAATTTTCTGATGTTAAACTCTAACAAAACTGAAGTTATTGTGCTGGGCCCTAAACACCTCCGAACCTCATTATCTAAAGACATAGCTACTCTGGATGGTATTGCCCTGGCCTCCAGCACTACTGTCAGAAATGTAGGGGTTATTTTTGATCAGGATATATCCTTTAACGCCCATCTAAAACAAACCTCAAGAACAGCCTTTTTTCATCTTCGTAACATTGCCAAAATTAGGAATATCCTGTCTCAAAACAATGCTGAAAAACTAGTCCATGCATTTGTTACTTCCAGGCTGGACTATTGTAATTCCCTACTGTCAGGTTGCTCAAATAAGTCCCTTAAGACTCTCCAGCTGATCCAGAATGCTGCAGTGCGTGGTCTCACAAGAACTAAGAAAAGAGATCATATTTCTCCTGTATTAGCTTCTCTGCATTGGCTTCCTGTAAAATACAGGATTGATTTTAAAATCCTTCTCCTGACCTACAAAGCTCTAAATGGTAAAGCTCTAGAAGGGCTCCTAATACCTTATTGTCCCACTAGAGCACGGCGCTCCCAGAATGCAGAGTTACTTGTGGTACCTAGAGTCTCTAAAAGTAGAATGGGAGCCAGAGCCTTCAGCTACCAGGCTCCTCTCCTATGGAACCAGCTCCCAATCTGGGTTCGGGGGGCAGAAACTGTCACCTCATTCAAGAATGAACTTAAAACTCTCCTATTTGATAAAGCTTATAGTTAGGGAGTGAGGAGTTGCAGTGTCCACCTAACTGGCCCACCTGCTTCTCTTCATAATTGTTAGATTAATAACATATAACAAAAGTAGAGGGAGGCAGGCCAGCACAGCCCGATCCGGCAGGGGAGAGTTCAAAGTCCGAACAGGCCACCTCTCCTTATGACTCTTATGTCTCTCTTAGTTACGCTGTTATAGCTTTAGACTGCCAGGGGGCTTCCTTCCTTCCTTTGACACACTGAGCTGCTCTCTCCTCTCCCTTTCTATTACCATTTGTGTGCATCCCGTCCCAGAAATGCTTGTTACTAATCCTAGCTTCTGGGGAGTTTACTCCCCGGAGTCCTTATGTTTTTTCCCCCAGCGTATTTCCTTGGAGAACGTTGGCACCAAGATCCTGGTTGCAGCTGTCGCCTTGGTCCTGCTGCACTCCCTGCTGAGCTCAGCGGTGCCCTGCAATGTCATGCTGCGTCCTGCTGAACCCTGCTGCTTCCTGCTGAACCCTGCTGCTTCCTGCTGAACCCTGCTGCTTCCTGCTGAACCCTGCTGCGTCCTGCTGAACCCTGCTGCTTCCTGCTACATCCATCCATGCTCTACTGGGCCACGCTACATCCTGGAACGCTCTGCAGCGCCCCGATATGACATGAACTACTACGACTACCGTTTGAAGTCACTGTTCCATTATTAATTTGACTATTATCGGCACTGTTCATCATATCCCCAACCGGCCCGTCAGACACCGCCTACCAAGAGCCTGGGTCTGTCCGAGGTTTCTTCCCAAGAGGGAGTTTTTCCTCGCCACTTTCGCACTGCTTGCTCTTGAGGGAATTACTGTAATTGTTGGAATTGTTGGGGCTTTGTAAATTATAGACTGTGGTCTAGACCTACTCTATCTGTAAAGTGTCTCGAGATAACTCTTGTTATGATTTGATACTATAAATAAAATTGAATTGAATTGAATTGAATGTAGGTGTGTCTGTGAAGTAATAAGTAAGCAATGAGTGATATATTTTTGGTGAACTTTTCTGTAAATGTCCCTGGTACTTTCCTCACATTCCCTCCCTCCTCATCATGTTTCCCTCTCATAATTCGGCCTTTTCTAGGAAGATGATTAACGCCAAAAACATTAGAAATGCTGTTGTAAGACAACATAGCAATGAGTATACGAGGAAGAGAGGCCATCCATTTCTACAGTCCAACTTGGCTCTGTATCAGTGGTGTAGTCTAATGTATTGTAGTGGGTATACTGTACTGTATATAAACATATATATATATATATATATATATATATATATATATATATATGGGCCAGAATCTGCCTTTGCGTGAAGGACTTCATTTCCTATATTCTGATATACTTTTATGCACCAATTTACGTTGGAAATCCCTTTATTTAGCCTATGTGAAGAAGAAAAACACAGATGACAATTCAAAATATATCACAAATATAATGGAAAGTATGTTGTTGCGTGTCATTGGACATTTTTAAGTGTGTATATGGAGTTTAAAAAGAATCCCTAACACTGACCATTGCGCAAGCAATTATTTATTTAGAAAATACAACTTTTCGGTCTTAGACCTTCATCAGGTAGGCCTACAAGTAAAAGAAATCTTGGAGCTTTCTTAGTGGGTATGCTGCGAATACCTGTAATCACGTAGACTACACCACTGGTTCCTATAGCTCCCTGTGAAATAGCTGTACAAGGTGTACTTAGAGAAAAAGATTATACAAGCGGATCTAGAAATGGACTTCGTAAGGCTGCAGATAAAAAGACACATTTCAAAATGCAACAGCTATAACAGATCGGTTAAAGGTAGGTGAGGTGGATGAGTATGATATTAAGTACATATATTAGGTACACTGTATTTGTACATGTAGGATAAAAGGAAGACTTCATTAATCATTATTTTTTACACATGGCTAGGTTAAGAAGGAGGTTAGAACACATTGGGTTATAGGGTGGAAGAAACTCAGGGTTAGCTGAGTCATAGCATTTGAAATAAAATGTTTAAATGCTTTGACACACCAACCCGATGGCCGACCTTCGGACTGATCATGCGTCTCCTGTCTCCTCGAGGAGGTCCAAAAAGTGCCTCAGAACACACCGAAGCGACGCCGACTTGAGCGTATGTAATACGTCTCCATAACAGCAGGCGGCGCTAATCTGTATAGTCGCCTAAAAAATTAAAAAAACGGAAATGAGGAATCATCTCTCTAGACCTCGTAATACAGAGCACGCTGTCGTCAGTCATTGTTTTCATCAGAGAGTGTTGATAGTAGTCAAGAAGGATCGTTGTTGTCATTAATCGCTAAACGGAAGGAAATACGGGTGTCGGTACCCGATCCGTGCTGCCTGCTCGATCCGTTCTGCGCATGCGCAACATGATGATACTTTTTTACGACCTGCCCGATCTGTTCCACACTAGCCTCCACCGGGAAGCTAACGTTAGTTTAGCTAACAGCTAATTCGGCTCTCCGCTAGCCAACAGCTAGATTCAGTCTAAAATAACGTTAAGTCAGACTTAATGGGAAAAGCAGGCTACAGCTACATTAAGACTTTACAGTAATAACAATAAAGACAAGTATTGAGTGATATTTTTATATATTTTAAATGAGCACAAGTAAAGCTGTTATGTTAACGTTTATTTTCAAGTTTTATTTTGAGGGTCTTTTAAAGTTTACATGCTGTCTCATCTAGCGGTTAGGCAAGTCCATAGGCAAGCTAAACTAATGTTTTCTTGTGCACTGATTTGCTAGTCAAGGGCTAGCACTCCACCAATCAGATTGGTCATTGAGTCCGACCGCCCACTGGCCGATTCATATATAATGGACCAACAGATCCCGTTGCTCTGGACTGCTTCTCCTGTACTATACGGTAATTCCTCTACTGTGTGACCGTAAGTCTCGTGGTTATGACCCAATCGTTAGCCTATTGTTATAAAAGCGTCTGCTACGGAGCCATAACGTGAGGTACAAGGTAATGGAGCCTTTTATACATTGTCGTGTTTCTTTAGAAATAAACAATGGACAAATAGAGTCTTTAAACGCTTCAGATGTAAAGTTATTTGCTGTCAAAGTGACGCCAAAATGAATGGGAGTCCATGGGATGCTAACCTCTGGTGATCGTTTCGTAGCATCAAAATGGCCATAGGTAGTGATGGTCAAATGAAGCTTCGCGAACCAGTGCCTTTACTTTCTGAGCTCACTAGATGGTGCTCTCTGTTCAACAAAGGGTTTGAAAACCCATTGAATTGCCATTCATTTCACCTTTTCCTTTG
>NC_053112.1:5397173-5422173 GCF_010015445.1 Perca fluviatilis | reverse complement strand
ATCTCGGACCTGCCTGGTGTGTTCCTTGTTCTTCATGATGCTCTCTGCGCTTTACACGGACCTCTGAGACTATCACAGAGCAGGTGCATTTATACGGAGACTTGATTACACACAGCTGGATTCTATTTATCATCATTAGTCATTTAGGTCAACATTGGATCATTCAGAGATCCTCACTGAACTTCTGGAGAGAGTTTGCTGCACTGAAAGTAAAGGGGCTGAATAATTTTGCACGCCCACTTTTTCAGTTTTTTATTTGTTAAAAAAGTTTGAAATAGCCAATGAATTTCGTTCCACTTCATAATTGGGACCCACTTGTTGTTGATTCTTCACAAAAAATTACAGTTTTATATCTTTATGTTTGAGGCCTGAAATGTGGCAAAAGGTCGAAACGTTCAAGGGGGCCGAATACTTTCGCAAGGCACTGTACATATAATGTACAATGGCAATTTCAAAAATGTTAATACATTCTCAGTAATCCACTTCAATAGTAAAATTGTTTCTAAATCCATTCAGTGTGATTCTAATAACAGAAACATGGATACATAATGAGAGAGAAATGGATTTTAGTATTGAAAGTTATGAGTTTATAAGTCAGAACAGAATGAATAAGTATGGTGGGGGCGTAGCAATGTTTGTAGACTTAAATTATGGTTATAAAATGATTGAAAATATGACTATGGTGGTGGATGATATACTTGAATGTCTCACTATTGAAATTGTAAGGACAAAAAAGAAAAATATAATTGTAAGTTGTATTTATAGAACACCAGGGTCCAACATAGATGTGTTTAATAATTGAATGGAGGAGCACTTTTCACACTCAAATCAGAAACTCATGTTTGTTGGGGGTGATTTTAACATTGATCTGCTAAACCCAAATAAACATAAAAAGACTGACGAATTTATTAATACTCTATTTAGTATAGGTTTGTTTCCTCTAATAACTAAACCCAGTAGAATTACAAACCATAGTGCTACATTAATTGATAATATTTTTTCCAATGAAATATAAAGTAATACAGTCAGCGGATTAATGATAAATGATATTACTGATCACCTCCCAGTTTTTGTTTTTGTATTAAATAAAAATTAATATCAAAAAAATGAAGAGGATTTCATGTATTGGTTTAGTAGGGTAAAAACAGAGAAAACTATTGAAGTATTTAAAAAGGATTTATTAATGCAAGATTGGAGTATCATATATAGACACAATGACTCTAACAAGGCATATGATGAGTTTGTGCGAGTATTTCAAAAAGTTTCTGATAACAATTGCCCAATAAAACTTTTTTGTAAAAAAAGAAAGTACAAAGAAAACAAATGGATGTCTAAGGGATTACTGAATGCTTGCAAGAAAAAAAATTTACTTTACAAAAAATGTATAAAAGATAGAACAAAAGAAGCGGAGGAAAAATATAAGAAATATAAAAAATAAATTGATCGGTATTATACGAAAATGTAAACAGGATTATTACAACAAATGGTTAGATAGAAATAAGAATAATAGCAAAGGTTTATGTAATATTTTAAATAGTTTAATTAGAAATAAACCTAGAAGGATCAATTACCCACAATACTTCAGAGATGAAGACAAAACTATAAATAATAGGAAGATTATAGTCAACACATTTAACAAATTCTTTGTAGATGTTGGCCCAAACCTTGCTGCAAATATTGCAACTGTTGGAAGCTATAAGTGCAAGACACAAATCCGAATACGTTGTTTCTTAAACCTGTGGAGGAAAACGAGATATTGGACATTGTTAGAGGGTGTAAAAGTAAAACCTTGACAGATTATTATGATATGGATATGAAGACCTTAAAATGTGTTATTGAAAGTATCTGTAAGCCGTTTCATTCATTTGCAACTTATCATTGCAAACTCGCCAATTTCCTGATAGTATGAAAGTAGCTAAAGTGATTCCTCTGTTTAAGGCAGGAGATAAGCATTTCTTTACTAACTATAGACCTGTTTCCCTTTTACTGCAATTTTCAAAAATCTTAGAGAAGGTTTTCTCTTCTAGACTTGATAGCTTTATTGAAAGAAATAAATTACTCGTAGATAACCAGTACGGTTTTAGGAATAATTGTTCAACTTCACATGCACTCTTTGATATAATTGATGAAATAACTAATGCTGTAGACAACAAGAAATATTCAATAGGGTTATTTATTGACCTAAGTAAGGCATTTGACACAATAAATTATGATATTTTAATTAATAAGCTAGAACGGTATGGGATTAGAGGGGTAGCACTACAGTGGGTTACTAGTTATTTAAAAAACAGAAAACAATATGTGACAATAGGAGATTATCAGTCAAGTTATCAAGAAATGGTGTGTGGCTTACCTCAAGGTTCCATTTTGGGTCCAAAATTGTTTAACATATATATATAAACGATATTTGTAAAACATCTCAAATACTTAGATTTATTTTGTTTGCAGACGATACAAATATTTTGGCATTTGGAAACGATTTACAACAACTGTGTCAAATTGTAAGCTTGGAACTCAAACGTGTTAATATAGTCAGTCAAAATAAAAATTATCATTAAATCTGAGTAAAAGCAAAATGATGATATTTGGAAACGGTAATTCCAATGCTCAGGAAGCAATTGAGATAGAGGGTGTTGTTATAGAGCTGGTGCATGAAATCAAATTTCTAGGAGTTATTATAGATGATAAAATTACTTGGCACTCTCATATTAAATACTTAATCACTAAAATATCAAGAAGCATTGCAGTAATTGCAAAAGTAAAGCATATTTTAAACATCAAAGCTCTGCATACTTTATACTGTTCTCTAATCTTGCCCTATTTACATTATAGTTCTGTGGTATGGGGTAGTACTTATAAAAGCACATTAAAACCACTAGTAAAGAGCTATCCGACTAATTCATAAAGTTGGGTTTTTGGACCCCACAAACTCATTATTTTTAAAATCCAAGATCATGAAGTTTTATGACATTGTTGAGTTCCAATCGATACAGATGCTATATAAAGCAAGGCACAAATTGTTACCAAGCCAAATACAAGGAAGGTTCCAAGAATGTACTGGTGGTTATGAATTACGTGATGATTTAAACTTTAGGACGCAGAAACATAGTACAACTTTGAAAAGTTTTAGCCTTACAGTTATGGGGTGCATTTGTGGAATAAGTTGGAGATGGAGATGAAACAATGTCCAAATATCAACCTTTTTAAATATAGATACAAACAAAAGATTTTCGACAAGTATAAAGAAGAAGAAATGATTAGCCATTAGGAGTATTTCTACCATTGGAAGTGTATATAATCCATTTTTGTTTTGTTCTGTTTTGTATTTGTTTTGATTGTTATATTGTTTGTTTGATATTGTTTCGTTGTGTTGTTTTGCAATATGTTTTTTTGTACTATTGTGAAATGAGAAATTTTATTGTATTATTTTATGGGGGGGGGGCGCTTATAAGCTCTTTTGCTTCTGCCCACTCCCTTTGAGCAGAATGATAACTGCTCAAATAAACAAATTAACTCAAAAAAAAAATATATATATATATATATATATATTTTATGGGCCAGAATCTGCCATTGGGGGATGGTGGACATATAGTGGGGGGTCTGGGTGTCCTCCACAAGGGAAGTTTTGAGGATAAACGACTTCATTTCCTGTATTCTGATACACTTTTATGCTCCAATTTACAGTGGAAATACATTTATTTAGCCTATGTGAAGATGAAACACACAGATGACAATTCAAAATATATCACAAATATAATGGAAAGTATATTGTTGCGTATATGGAATTTAAAAAGAATCCTGCACACTGACCATTACGCAAGCAATTATTTATTTAGAAAATACAACGTTTCGGTCTTAGACCTTCATCAGGTTAAAAATAAATAAAAATTTTGGAGCTTTCTTAGTGGGTATACTGCGTATACCTAGCCTAGAAATCTAGACACACCCTAGCGGCAGCAAATTTAATCTAACCCCTCTGGAGGCCGGCAGCGAAGGCCGAATCCCTTGGGAGACCTGGCTGGCCAGTGAAGGCTGAAAACCTCTGAGGGCCAGTCAGGCGAAGGATCAGCTTGGCTGAAGCCCAGCGATGGGTCAGCTGGGCTGGAGTCCGCCAACAAGGCAACAAGATCAGGAGTTGGCCAGAGCACCGACAAAACACGGGAAGCAGGAATCTCTGGGAAGCCGGGCACCGGTAGCCTGGTTGACACCAGACCCTTCTCAGTTGTAGCTGAGAGTGGGTCTAGGAAAGGTTCATTGACAGCTCATTTCCAAAGTGGGCGACACCAACGGACGCTGCTCAAATGCCTCTGGGCGCAATTGGATAGCCCTTCAACCAATCAGAGCAACGATCTGGGTGACGCTGCGCTTCGGTTGAATGTTGAATGTAAACAAAAAGCTGCTCGCCGTCGCTGCGCTATCGTCGTCGCGTAAAGCCCTCCTCAACGGTGCCTCGGTTTTGGGGACATTGGAAAATGGGTTTGAACGGGCTCTTCGCCAGACTGACTTGCAGAGCAAATCTCAAATTTGCCGGAAGTTCGTCAGGGTTTACCCAGGCTAGGGTACCGGCAAAGTCTCTGAGGCTCCGGAGACCGGCAAAGTCTCTGGGTCGCCCGTAAGCGTAGACTCTGGGAGGTCGGTCAGCGTAGACTCTGGACCGCTGGGCGTCGGCGGAGGCTCAGGAACTCCAGTCAACTCTGGAGCACTGGACAGCACGGGCTCTGGTTCGCTGCACAACATCGAGGGCTGAAGCGCTGGAGGACTGGTCATCAGCTGGAGTTCTGGACCGCTGCACGTCAGACTCTGGAAACGAAAATACCTCTTGGAGACTCTGATATACTCTGGGAGACTCTGGGAGACTCTGATATACTCTGGGAGACTCTGGGAGACTCTGAGAGACTCTGATATACTCTGGGAGACTCTGGGAGACTCTGGGAGACTCTGATATACTCTGGGAGACTCTGATATACTCTGGGAGACTCTGGGAGACTCTGATAGACTCTGATAGACTCTGGGAGACTCTGGGAGACTCTGGGAGACTCTGATAGACTCTGATATACTCTGGGAGACTCTGGGAGACTCTGATGGACTCTGGTAGACACTGGGAGACTCTGATGGACTCTGATGGACTCTGATAGACGCTGGGAGACTGTGGGAGACTCTGGGAGACTGTGGGAGACTCTGAGAGACTGTGGGAGACTCTGGGAGACTGTGGGAGACTCTGGGAGACTCTGGGATGAAGTTTCAGCATCGCTGCATGTATTGTTTGTGTGATTGTGTGATGATCTTTTCGTTGTCAGGGTGAATGTGTTGGCTGCTCCAAAGTCAAACTGTCTCAATGCTCAATCTGTGACACTGAATCTCTTGAGATTTTAACTGTGCCAGACTCGGGTCGGGTTCGGACACAAATATCTTAACGCCTGTCGGGCTCGGGTCGGGTTCGGTTACTGCTCTGTCAGACGCGGGCCGGGCTCGGACAGAAAAATGCGGCCCGATCCGCACTCTAATTTGGATCGATCCGCCCACCACTAGTTTCCATCAACTCAGAGTCAGCTGTGAATAACTCTTGGGGCCCTATTTTAACGATCTGAGTGCATGGTGTGAAGCGCCTGGTGCAGGTGTGTTTAGGGCGTGTCCAAATCCACTTTTGCTAGTTTGACGGCGGTAAAAAAGTGTCCGTGCGCCGGGCGCCTGGTTCTAAAGGGTTGTTCTTAGTGTCTTCATTAATCAGAGGTGTGTTTTGGGCGTAACATGAAATAAACCAATCAGAGATCATCTCCCATTCCCTTTAAAAGCCAGGCGCGTTTGTATCTTGACGCATTGCTGTTATGATGGAGGATTTGCACCCTAATATACTTATTTGTAAGGTCATGGGGTTCAGGAAACTTGACACGCAGTACACGATCCCCAGTCTCCTGGGTGAAAGTCCTGTGTTGTTTGGCCCATCCACCCCCCCAACCAACCTCCCTATGCAGATTTCGGGCTTTCATACTACTCGCTACCATAGTCCCTCTTAGTGCTACGTCATCTTACTACGCCGTGTAGCTGCTGCTCTCCCCGGTGCGTTCTACACACACACTGAAGGGCGCTTTTTGCGTCATTTCTGTTGTTGACAGCCACTGCCCAAACGTCCGGGTTGTACAGACACGTTCATGAGAATGCCTTGTGTCTCTCGAATTGTTGTAGAAAATAAGGAGGATCCTCTTGTGGCCTGAATGAGTATTACAACAACAAGAACTCTTGATTTCACCTTGACTTTAAACCAATCTTTCTCCTCCAGGTGGGTACGTGGATTGATGGATCCAAATTTGACTACAAAAGCTGGGGTGCGGGGGAGCCTAACAACTGTTGTGGAGGGGAAAACTGGAGAGGTAAACAATACATTTAAAACATCTTGTTGTATGATGCAGTCTTAAATATAAAAGTTATACATTAAATGTAATCAGTTACATTGGTTGTAAACTCTCTACAGATAACTGGAACGACGCGGGTTGTACCTACCAGGCTTCTTTCGTCTGCTCCAAGAACCTGTGGGTGTAACTCTACCACGCCATCATGATGCCTCTACAGCTCATTTATAATCTCTATCATTGATTTACTTTCAGTTTGTTTGGCAGACAGAAACAGCTCTCTGCTCTCTGCTTACTTTCACTTGTTTATTATCTGAAGAGTTAGGGAACAGTTCACATTTGGGTTTAAAATTAGACAGAAACTGGCTCACTGAGCTGGACAAAAACATCAGTACATCTTTTCCATTTAAGTTTACTGAATATAATCAGTTATAAACAGCGCCCACTCATCTGATAAAATATTAACACACTAATTAGATTTCTCTCTGAGACTTATTGTTCAGATCGAACTATCATGTGTGTATGCTAAATATGAAGTTCCCTGTAGCAGACGTTAGCTTAGTTTAGCATAAAGACTGGAAACAGGGGGAAACAGCTAGCCTAGCTTAGCAGTCCTGCCCCTTGTCTACTAAATGCTGCGAGGCCAGATAATAGCTCCATGAGATCAGCACCTGCTAACGGTGTCAAAGGTTCTGAGTTCGAGCCCCTAGTCTTGCAAGGTGATCATACATACTGTATATCTAATCAGGCATTAAGATGTGGACAACTGCCCTGCATGTTTTAAACGTGTCCCTGCATTAACACACCTGATTCATATTAACAATCAGACCAGTTTAATAAAGTCATGTTGTTAAGTCAACCCTGGTAGACTTAATTAAATAAATTACAGGCATCTATATATATATATATATATATATATATATATATATATATATATATATATATATATATATATATATATATATATATCTTGTAGGTCGTTATATTGTTGGATAGTTTCATTTACAATAAAACATTGTGTTGTGTGTGCAGAAATCTTAATGTGTAAAGTAACTAGTAACTAAAGCTGTAACAGATGAATTTAGTGGAGTAAAAAGTACAATATTTCTCTCTAAAATGTAATGGAGTAGAAGGAGAAAGTGGCATGAAAAGAAAAGACTCAAGTAAAGTACAAGTACCTCAACATTTGGACTGAAGTATTTACATTCCACCACTGGTCTAGACAAAGACATTCTAATAACTTACTAGTATTTCATGAATTTTTGACAGTATATATATGTGTGTATATGTATGTATGTATGTATGTATGTATATATATATATATATATATTACAATCCTGCATTTGCTTTGCAATTCCATTGACCGGGGTCGACTTAATAAAATAAATAACAGACCTTACTAGACAAAGTGAAATTAGTGACAGTATTTCAACATCAACATTTTGAAGCAGTCCTGCACATTGTCTATTTGATGTCATGAAGCCAGTTGTCTCATCACCTGGCCAATACCTCATTGAGATCAAATCAGGTCTTTAGACCTGAAGGTTGTGAGTTCAAACCTCCTGAGTAAATATTAATGATGTGTCCCTTTTAGACAACAACAGGACCAGACACTGTTTTTGTGACAATATGTCTTTTATTTTTGAATGCTTAGTTGATTATGTAGTAAAGGAAATCAGCTGAATAAAGAACACAACACATCAGTTTTAAGAATAAAAAGTAACCAGTTCATTAAACCAGTGGACTATATGAATTATTAATAGTTATTATGAAGTGTTATTATAGTTGCATTCTCCTCTTGTATCACAGAAACTTCCGGTAAAATATACACTTTTATTTTCTATCTGGACATTTTGGATAAAAAGATCATCACCACTCATGTCTGGTAGGTTTACCTTTGGGCGGAGTCAGGCTAGCTGTTTCCAGTCTTTATGCTAAGCTAGGCTAGCTGTTTCCAGTCTTTATGCATGAAAATGCTGAATTTTAAACTGCTGTCCAAAATTCATCTCTTACTAGAACATTGAGACAATTAGTGTACTGTGTTTAGACAACACATAGATGCCTGTAATGTATTTCCACAAAGATCAATTAGTGACAAACTGATGTTTAAAGATGCTCTGTCTCATTGACTGCAATAGCGTAGATGAGTACACAATCCTCACCACTGTCGCACCAAATACTTGCTCGCGGAAAATTCAAATTGATTGGTTTTTGTAAATTATAATTTTATCTAGACCTACTCTATCTGTAAAGTGTCCTGGGATAACTCTCGTTGTGAATAGAATTTTTAAAAAAATTCCCTTTTCAGATAACAATCTGAAATTGTTATGTTGGAACCCTTCTCAGATTTTTGTATGAAATTTATTTCATATTTCCAGTACTGAAACACATTTTTATCCGTGTGTGTGTGTGTGTGTGTGATGTGTGTGATTTCCCCCTTTCTGGTCTACATATCCCTGCTTCTGCTCAATTATTTTTATCCCCACTGGGGACAAAATGTCGAAGAGATCAATGTTACGTCACCAATTGCCTAGACCCAATATTAACTATAACCTAAAAAATAAGTGTTTTAAACGAAGTGAAGTGCTGTAACATGAATAGTCTATGCATAGAACGATAAACTCTGAGCAGCAGTTGCTGGTTTTATTCAGCTGCTACAGAGCCCCGGGACAGCAGTTGTTTAGACGCCAAAAGGTGACTGTGAGCTGGCTACAGGCACCGCTAGATGACCGTTCTTTCAGGGGCCATGGTAGTGGAGGTTAGCCAGAAAAAGTGAGTGTAATGCAGCGATGACAGTTAATTTTAGGCACAAACACTCCCAAGGAACGAATAAGCGTTTCAGAAAAGGTGAAACTTGATTCTTAATTGTTACATACACACAGTACAACATAGTGAAAGTCTATTACTGCATTTAACTGGCTGCCTCCAGGGAGGAACTTAAGGTTCAGTGCCCTGCTCAGGGACACTTTGACATGACCTGGGATTGATCCACCAACCTTGTGGTTGTGGGGTAACCATTTCACCTCCGGGCCACAAGCCACCCATGGGGGAAAGTATTTTGTCAACTCCGCTCTCTGGCTTGTAAGCGTTATGGTTTATGTTTACACCACGTTGTGCTATTTCATTTTGAGATTATTTGCATGAATAAGTGTTTTGGCATTCACGGCCAATTGGGATTTAATTAATCCATGGTTAAGGAGAGGGATTTAATTCTTGCATGTTTTGTTTTGTTGTGCATGATCATGATCATGATGTTTCTGCCTCTCACTCAGGGGTGTAGCTTTGGTTGGGGGGGGGACACATTATAACTGGGGGTCGTCTGGGGACACATTATAACTGGGGTCGTCAAAATATTTTCTGCCAAACACTTCATTTCCTGCATTCTGGTGAATTTTGATGCAACAATTTATGGTGCAAATGTTATTTTTTACTGTATGTAAAGGAAATGATTATTCTCCTTTAATGATCAAAACTTTCTTCACAGTCAAAACGTCACACGTGTTTCAGGATGTGTTATGTTTTAGGAATCATGTCCATCTCAACAGCTAATCTGTTAGAGAAACTCCAACATTTAAATCTACATAAATCTATCTGTATTTTTCACTTCCTGTTGTTTTCTTTAATTACACACAGTTCTATTTTTACGTACATGTTTTGCACCCCGTCTATAGGGGGTTTTTTTAGGGGGGGGGGGGGCATCTTTACAGCTTCCAGAAAGAAGCTGTTTTTCAGCCCATTTGTTTTACATGTTAGTGATCTGTACCCACTCTCGGAGGGGCGGGTGAGAACAGGCAGTGTCCAGGGTGGGATGGGTCCTTTATTATACAGCTGGCTTTCCTTTTAAGTTGGCCTGCGTAGATGTCCTGCAGAGACTGGGATGTTCAGTACACCTTGACCGGCTGAAATCTATCATCACCTCCTTGATTTTAGTTGTTAAGGTCTAGGTTGTTATGCTGACACCACTGAGCCAGATGTTGTACCTCCTCCCTCTAGGCTGTTTCGTCATTGTCTGCTTACGAGTCCAACTACGGTGGTGTCGTCCGCAAAACTGATGATGGTATTGAACACAGCGGCATAGCCATAATTTAAGAAGTGAGGGGGACAGATTGTTCAGGAGGGAGATTTACGCCTATTTATGGTGCGTTCGAATCAACTCAGACCTGTTGTGACATGGTCTCTTTCTTTGTCTTCATCAGAATCCATTGGTATCACTGTAGTAGAAAAACTGCTTCCTTTCATTCTGCTCTTTGACTGCGGTTTAAACTTGGCTTACACCATCAACAATCCCAAAGATTGGGTCTGCCAAGACTATCACATGTCTCTCAAGAAATGCAACCATGTTTTTGAAATTTGTCATTTGAGGCTTCCCAAATGTCATGCAATTAGCCTCTCCATCATTCCATGATCTTGAAGGGCAACTTGGAAATAACCATTTAAAAGTTAGTTGGTATTTAACTCTTGCATGAACTGAAGTTCTTCCACCACATTACAACATCCACGCAGGAATAATGCATGAGCTTGGAGGGCTTTGACATCCTCGGACTTGATTGTTGTCCAAGAGAAGAAGCTTTTTCTGTACATGCAGTAGCAATCTTATACTCGTTCCCAAAATGCTCTTTAAGAAGACCCTTACCGCCAGATGCGGAACGGCTCCGAGTCAGTGGAGTCAGTGGGTTTCCATTAAAGTCAATGTGTGCATATCCACCGGTTGCATAACGGCTGCGTTCCGACTGCGTCCCAGCTCTGGTGGTCCGCAGCAGATACGCAGAGCTTCTATTTTTGCCAGACGCCGGAGAGCTCCGCAGCAATTCAGCACACGACAGATAGCGCGGGACAGGAAGTCGAGCACAGAAACAAAATAAACATCTGGTGGAAATCCACGGTTAGACACAATGTAGCAATATTCAGGAGCTATGTGTTGGCAGCTACATGGTCTCAGTGCACTTTACAATTAAAGGAACACAGAAATATCAGAGAGCAATGTAATGGGAAAATTACATTTAAGCACAATTCCTTATATTTTTATGTTTAATTCGTACTTTACCTCTCTCACAAATGCTGAAAGAGTTTATCTCATTTCCCACATGCAGATTTTGATTCTAACTTTGTGAGACGTCCAGTCTGGAACAATATGACAGCACTGTTTGCCTGAACCGATAAAGGTACAAGGTCACCCTAAAACTATCTCATGTTTTCCCATGCCAGTTTAGCTGTAACTGGGGGGTGAAAGTCGTACAGGGAGGAGGAGGTGAGATGACTCCGAGATGTCTCTTGTATTCCTCTGATTGTCTTCATGTGTATCAGATTGCCTGTCAAAATTGTAGCGTCATAATAATCCAAGTGCGTGTGTGCTGTCACTCTGAAGATGCATATAAGCCTGGTGTTCTGTTCACTCATTTGAGAAACTGACTCCACACTGGGCTGCCTTTTGTGAAATCATGATGATCCTATTTGCAAATATATCTTTTTTAATAAAATACAAAAACCCAATTTGGTTTTAGTCTCAGTCTGTCTTATTTGCTTCAATTTACTAAACTCTGAAAACTCTTCCCCCTGCTGCAAAGGAAACTTCCACGACAGCAACAAAACAAATAACAGCATTAAAGCAGTAATAATAAACAAATACAGAACCAGCAACATAAGAGAATAAGTGAAAAGGTCTGTTTGGGAATGACACAGGAAGACTAGTGTGTTCTGGTTGGCTATAATGTAATGAGTAGAGGTGGGTTTCAATCCCACTGTGTGTGTGTTTGTGTGTGTGTATGTGTTTAATATCAGTTGATATTAGCTTTTTTAACATGTAGAGGAAGGCCGTTCCAAAGGTTAGGGGCATGGTAGGACAAGGCTCTTTAAAGAAACAGATTTTTGTTTAGTAGGGGAATGACCAGCATCAAGAGAGCAGAGAGTGCATGCTGGGACCGCCGGCATAAATGGTGTAATAAGCTTAGATAAATAAGGTGGTTAGGTGATTTTTTTCTGCCTATGTGCAGTTCTGAACATCATTTCAGAACGATTTATGGGAATCACTCCAACAACTGGGTTAGATAAATGATTGGAAGAGCATGAGGAGTTTAAGTGACCTTATATGGAGTTGTTGTTTCCGGGATGTCAAATGAGAAGCGTGTGCCTGTTTCGTGGCTATGTATAAAAGAAACAGATGCTGAAGGAAAGTCAGGGTCTTTCAATTGAATAAAGATCTATTACTGCACCATGTGGTCTTCCTGAAGATTCTTTGATAAGACAAATCGGTTTAAGAAAATCCAAAAGAATTTCATGAACTGCAGGGTTTGACATAAGCAACGGTCCGATGGCCCGGGGCCAGTAAAGCAGTATGTCGGGCAAATTAATTGGCCAGTCGCTGGTCTGTTTGGGCCAGTGATATCGTTTTTGCCAGTCAAAGTCACAAGTCAGTCATTTGTATTTTTTAGGAATTATGTCCATCTCAACAACTAATCATTTAGAGAATGAGACCTTATTAAAGCCAGAATCGCCAAAGTTTAAATCTACATAAATCTATCTTTGTTATATTTATCGCATCTTACAAAACATTAAACAATGAATCAATCAATACCTTAGTTAACATTAACATCAGTAAATGATAGTTAGACACTGTAGTTAGCTGTTATTTCTAGTTTAGGCTTATTACTGAATTAACTAATGGTAAATAATGCATCAGTTAATACCTTAGTTAATATGAACAAACATGAACATTGTTTATACATTTTTATTAGACACCTTATTTAACTGTAATTAACGGTTAATTAATGATTATTAAGGCATTAAGCAATGCTAATTAATGTACCCTCATTGTATACTGTTACCCATTTTTCTATATATGCAATAGCAATCTTGTATTGTCCCAAAATGCTCTTTAAGAAGACCCATAGCCATAACGTAGCTAACGTTCAGGAGCCAAGTGTTGGCAGCTATATGGTCTCAGTGCACTTACAATTAAAGGAACATAAATATCAGAGAGCAACAAAACAAATAACAGCATTAAAGCAGTAATAATAAACAAATACAGAACCAGCAACATAAGAGAGTAATAGAAAAGGTCTGTTTGGGAAGGACGCAGAAAGAATGGAGTGTTATGTTGGTTGGCTATAGTGTAATGAGTAGAGGTGGTTTTAATCCCACTGTGTGAGTGGTATGTGTGTGTGTGTGTGTGTGTGTGTGTGTGTGTGTGTGTGTGTGTGTGTGTGTGTGTGTGTGTGTGTGTGTGTGTGTGTGTGTGTGTGTGTGTGTGTGTGTGTGCGCGTGTGTGTTTAATATCAGTTGATATGAGCTTTTTAACATGTTCCAAAGGTTAGGGGCATGGTAGGATAATGCTGTTCAACAAACACATTTTTGTTTACTGGGGAATGACCGGGAGACCAGCATCAAGAGAGCAGAGAGGCGTGCCAGACTGCCGGTGTAAAATGATGTAATAAGCTTAGATAAATAAGGTGGTTAGGTGGTATCATGTTTTTCTTCCTATGTACAGTTCTGAACATCATTTCATAACGATTTATTGGAATCACTCCAACTGGGTTAGATAAATGATTGGAAGAGCATGAGGAGTTTAAGTGACCTTATATGGAGTTGTTGTTTCCGGGATGTCAAATGAGAAGAGTGTGCCTGTTTCGTGGCTATGTATAAAAGAAACAGATGCTGAAGGAAAGTCAGGGTCTTTCAATTGAATAAAGATCTATTACTGCACCATGTGGTCTTCCTGAAGATTCTTTGATAAGACAAATCGGTTTAAGAAAATCCAAAAGAATTTCATGAACTGCAGGGTTTGACATAAGCAACGATCCGATGGCCCGGGGCCAGTAAAGCAGTATGTCGGGCAAATTAATTGGCCAGTCGCTGGTCTGTTTGGGCCCGTGATATTGTTTATGCCAGTCAAAGTCACAAGTCAGTCATTTATAATGTGATGCTAACGTTAGTTGCAAATCTATCTAATGTTAATTAGCAATAGTTACAAAAGCCCGCTCAGCCAGACCGGAGCGGCTTGCCCACACTCGTGCTTCGCAGGAAGCTAGTTAGTAATATCACCGCATGTCACAGTCCCTCCGCCCCGCCAGCAGCTCTGGTCTGGCTGGGTGTACGAGTTTGTTGCTTTACACTCTCCTCCCGGCGAAGTAGCCTCCTACAGGCTGGGAGTGAAGCAGAGGAACCCCTGGGTGCACCAATTAATAGCTAACGTTAGCTAACTGCAAAGTAATTATTCCCGAAGTTTTTGCGTTTAAATGCTGTTGGAAATTTTACAATAATTTTAAAATGAACGCTCAATATAGCCCAGTAAACATGGCTGGGAACATGTCAGGATACTACAATAACACAAAGTTGTTACCAGAGGGCTCTTGATTAAATAAAACTAATTTTACTTTGAATATCTGATATTTGCCTGATCAGCATGTGTTCCCCTCTTCATTGTGGCAAATTATACATGTTGCATAATTTAAGAACATTAACATATATACCAAAACCAAATCACAAAAGTTATCAGTGACTTTAAAAAAAAAAAACTATATACACAATATTGATTCATGATGACAATCATCATCGACATTAGAAGTTTATAAAGAGTGAGTGAAGTATCATGGCCTTGATACAGTGATCCCTAATACTGATGTACTAAGACCACTCCCCTTTCCAAGGTATATAAGGGCCTGTGACTCTCTTTTCCCTCCAAACCAGACCAGGCAGAACAAAGAGTATTGATGTGAGTATAATGGATATTTCAACCTGTACTGTTATCATTACCAATCAATGTTTTGCCTGAAAGTTTGATATGTTTAGTTTATACTGGATTGCAGAAAATCAAATGCAGATTGTGGATGTATTAGTAAATCCAGGTGACGTTTAAACTTATTTGTTATTATTGAGTGTTTAATACTATTCAGATCTGTGACAGTTTCTTTCAGTGACAGTCATCAGCTTGTTCTTCTTCTCTGTGTCAGCCAATCACCACCTCAGCAAAGGTAATAATATTTCAATCTATTATCACAGTTTGATCTATTTTTACTTTTAATAATAACTATTCATGTCTTTATCGAGAGGACATTTTCTATTTTGAGGAAAACTTGGTGTATTTAATCATTTACATTTTAAATATTAGATAATCTATCAAATATTAAACCTTATCTTTATTTTACAATACAATTATAACTAGCTAGATACTTTCATTTGATGAATTCATTGCTCATTAATGATCAATTGCAGTCATTAATTATCTGACATTCTTTCCTTGTCTGCCATATGTTGACTTTAACTTCTTTCCACAGATGACATCAGTCTTTCCGTTTGCTTTGTTGCTCTGTTTGTCCAGTGGACTGTTAGCTGCATATGTAAGTACACTCTTAAGAAATAAATCACTAAAATAACAACAAAAAGATCTGGCAGATTAAAAATATATGTTCTATTATTATAAACAGTTGTTAATAAACAGTTTACAATCTTCACTTTCGAGTAAATGTTCACCCTGTTCAGCAGATGTTATTGCACATACAGTTAGTAAGTTGCATATAAATGTGCATCCAAAATTGTGAGCTGATAAAAACCTGTGCAACAGGGACCATATTCGTATAACATCTAAAGCTAAATGTAGCTCTTAACTGGCTGAGTTAGATGGTGATTAACACTAAACAGTAGAAAATCAGTCCAGTCTCCCCAACCATGAATGTCGTTGGTTTTCAAAGTATTGTGTTACTTATAATAAATTGAAATTTATGTGATCACAGTGTTGTGAAGAAAATGAAAACCTCCTGCCCAGGTCAGAACAGTATCTCTGACACGTTGGGTTGCTCTGATTGTAGTCTTGCATTGCCAGCTCTATCTCCACAGCGCTGCGGAGGAACAATCCGTAAATGAACAGTTGTCGATATAGACTAGTCTGATTGTTTTTGGCGTGTTTGTTCATACAGGGTGAACCTGCCTGCCCTCCTGGTTGGACTCAGTTTGACACTCGCTGTTTCGCTTTCTACATGCAGAGAAAGACCTGGCTCGATGCAGAGGTACAGCAGTTCTATCTATCATAACACATGTATGCTAAATACCAACATATTCTAATACTTTACTCCAGTAAAACTACTAATACCACATAATTAGAAAAAAGATCAAACACTCCCGAGACTTGAACACCCGTTAATACCAATGATATTTACATACTTTTTCTTAAGTAACTCTTTTAAATCAGGACTTTTACTGTAACAGTTTTACAGTGTGGTATTAGTAGTTTTACTGAAGTAAAGAATACTTCTTCCACACCACTTATTAAAAGTATAAAAATGTGTGCTGTGACTGTAAAACTGCCCTGAGAGATGTTAATAATGTGATTATGTTTTAGTTTCTTTCTAAATGTTGTAAACTGATTATATTGTCTCCATTAGACCTTCTGCCAGACCGCTGGTGGGCATCTGGCTTCCATCTACTCAGCTGAGGAAAATACATTCCTCCAAGACTTCATTTTCCAAGTGACCGGTGCACATACAACTTCCTGGATTGGAGGCACTGACACAGACAAGGTGAGACTTTCACGGACATCGCAAAAAAAAAAATTTGTTGTTGACAACTGACATTTGATATAGGTGACTTTGGTTCACTGAACATATTTTAATGACGATAAACTGTTTATTGTGGACAAATGCCTCTCCCAAGAAACATGCACAGACATAACATGTTTCAGGTTATTCATAAATAGGCCTATGTATAAAAAACACATTATCCATGTCTTTTCCCGTTGGTTGTCCTGCAGATAACACAAACAAACATTGGCGATGTGCTGTTTGGATGCTCGCATAAGAAAAAAGCAGAAAATCTTTTGTTATTGTGGCCTCCATGTTTTCACCCACCTGATGCCCAAGGCTACACCCAACAGTTGGTGGCAGTCATGCAACAAGTTGTTATGCCAAACGCCATTATAACAGAAGAAGAAGAACTGTTTGTTTTAGAACTGAAATGTTTGTCTCCTAAAACACAGGGCTTTGAAGCTGGGGAGCAGAGTTCATTTCCTGAAGAGGTTAAGGAGAAAACACAAGACTTTCACCCAGGAAACAGGTGTTCATGTCCTGGAAGAAGTTAAGGAGAAAACACAAGACTTTCACCCAGGAAACAGGTGTTCATGTCCTGGAGAAGTTAAGGAGAAAACACAAGACTTTCACCCAGGAAACAGGTGTTCATGTCCTGGAAGAAGTTAAGGAGAAAACACAAGACTTTCACCCAGGAAACAGGTGTTCATGTCCTGAAGAAGTTAAGGAGAAAACCCAAGACTTTCACCCAGGAAACAGGTGTTGATGTCCTGGAAGAAGTTAAGGAGAAAACACAAGACTTTCACCCAGGAAACAGGTGTTCATGTCCTGGAAGAAGTTAAGGAGAAAACACAAGACTTTCACCCAGGAAACAGGTGTTCATGTCCTGGAAGAAGTTAAGGAGAAAACACAAGACTTTCACCCAGGAAACAGGTGTTCATGTCCTGGAAGAAGTTAAGGAGAAAACACAAGACTTTCACCCAGGAAACAGGTGTTCATGTCCTGGAAGAAGTTAAGGAGAAAACACAAGACTTTCACCCAGGAAACAGGTGTTCATGTCCTAAAGAAGTTAAGGAGAAAACCCAAGACTTTCACCCAAGAAACAGGTGTTCATGTCCTGAAGACGTTAAGGAGAAAACACAAGACTTTCACCCAGGAAACAGGTGTTCATGTCCTGAAGAAGTTAAGGAGAAAACCCAAGACTTTCATCCAAGAAACAGGTGTTCATGTCCTGAAGAAGTTAAGGAGAAAACACAAGACTTTCACCCAGGAAACAGGTGTTCATGTCCTGGAAGACATTAAGGAGAAAACACAAGACTTTCACCCAGGAAACAGGTGTTCATGTCCCGAAGAAGTTAAGGAGAAAACACAAGACTTTCACCCAGGAAACAGGTGTTCATGTCCTGAAGAAGTTAAGGAGAAAACACAAGACTTTCACCCAGGAAACAGGTGTTCATGTCCTGAAGAAGTTAAGGAGAAAACCCAAGACTTTCACCCAGGGAAACAGGTGTTCATGTCCTGAAGAAGTTAAGGAGAAAACACAAGACTTTCACCCAGGAAACAGGTGTTCATGTCCTGAAGAAGTTAAGGAGAAAACACAAGACTTTCACCCAGGAAACAGGTGTTCATGTCCTGAAGAAGTTAAGGAGAAAACACAAGACTTTCACCCAGGAAACAGGTGTTCATGTCCTGAAGAAGTTAAGGAGAAAACACAAGACTTTCACCCAGGAAACAGGTGTTCATGTCCTGGAAGAAGTTAAGGAGAAAACACAAGACTTTCACCCAGGAAACAGGTGTTCATGTCCTAAAGAAGTTAAGGAGAAAACACAAGACTTTCACCCAGGAAACAGGTGTTCATGTCCTGAAGAAGTTAAGGAGAAAACACCAGACTTTCACCCAGGAAACAGGTGTTCATGTCCTGGAAGAAGTTAAGGAGAAAACACAAGACTTTCACCCAGGAAACAGGTGTTCATGTCCTGAAGAAGTTAAGGAGAAAACACAAGACTTTCACCTGGAAGTGTTTCAATCCAAACCACCATCTTTTTTTCTAATCTTAACTAGTCGTTTTGTTTTTTCTAAACTTTACTGTCGTCGCTGCATGACGCTCACTTTTTGTCTGCTAAACTCAACTGTAACTCTGAAAGGACCGTCACTTCACGGTGCTCTGTACCTGGCTCTCAGTCACCTTTTCTCTGCTAAATGTGACTATAAAGACCGTTAACCTTAACTGTTATGTGACCGGTAGAAAACAAGCAGGATCCTCATGTTGCCTGAATGAGTATTACAACAACACAAACTCTTGATTTCCCTTTGACTTTAAACCAATCTTTCTCCTCCAGGTGGGTACATGGATGTGGAGTGATGGATCCAGATTGAAATACAAAAGCTGGGCTGCGGGGGAGCCTAACCTGCCTGGAGTGGAGGACTGTCTTCTGATGAACTGGGTTGGATGTAAAACAAACATTTAAAACAACTTGTTGTATGTTGCAGTCTTTAATATAAAAGTTAGACATTGAATTTAATCATTTACATGGTTGTAAATTCTCTCTACAGTCACCAGCTGGTTCGACTGGGTTTGTACCAACCAGGCTTCTTTCGTCTGCTCCAAGAACAGCGTGTAACTCTACCACGCCATCATGATGCCTCTACAGCTCATCTATAATCTCTATCATTGATTCACTTTCAGTTTGTTCGGCAGACAGAAACAGCTCTCTGCTCTCTGATGACTTACTTTCACTTGTTTATTATCTGAAGAGTTAGGGAACAGTTCACATTTGGGTTTAAAATTAGACAGAAACTGGCTCACTGAGCTGGACAAAAACATCAGTACATCTTTTCCATTTTAGTTTACTGAATATAATCTGTTATAAACAGCGCCCACTCATCTGATAAAATATTAACATAATAATTAGATTTCTCTCTGAGACTTATTGTTCAGATCGATACAACTCTTGTGTGTGCGCTAACTATGAAGTTCCCTCGAGCAGATGTTAGCTCAGCATAAAGACTGGAAACAGGGGGAAACAGCTAGCATAGCTTAGCATAAAGACTGGAAACGGACAGAAACAGCTAGCTTAGCTTAGCATAAAGACTGGAAACAGCGTGCCTGACTCCGTCCAAATGTAAATGTAAAAACAAATAAGTAATTGGACTTAAATCTATAGTAAATAACACAATGAAATACAGAAAACATTTGAATACTCACACATCTTTTCCATTTTAGTTTACTGAATATAATCTGTTATAAACAGCGCCCACTCATCTGATAAAATATTAACACACTAATTAGATTTCTCTCTGAGAGTTATTGTTCAGATCGATACAACTCTCATGTGTGTACGCTAAAGATGAAGTTCCCTCAAGCAGGCGTTAGCCTTGTTTAGCATAAAGACTGGAAACAGGGGGAAACAGCTAGCCTAGCTTAGCATAAAGACTGGAAACAGCTAGCCTGACTCCATCCAAAGGTAAACCTACCAGACATGAGTGGTGACGATCTTTTTATCCAAAATGGCCATATAGAAAATAAAAGTGTATATTTTGTCGGACCTTTCTGTGATACAAGAGGAGAATGCAACTATAATAACACTTCATAATAACTATTAATAATTCATATAGTCCACTGGTTTAATGAACTAGCTCCTTTTTATTCCTAAAACCGATATGTTGTGTTCTTTATTCAGCAGATTCTCTTCACTATATACTATATACTCAAATAAGCATTCAAAAATAAAAGACATATTGTCACAAAAACAGTGTCTGGTCCTGTTGTTGTTTTCTAAAAGGGACACATCATTAATATTTACTCTGGGGGTTTGAACTCACAACCTCTGGGTCTAAAGACAAGAGCTGATCTCTGTGTGTGTGGGTGTGTTTCTTTGTGTGTTCTTGTTTAACTATATTCGTGGGGTCCAAAAACCAGGAATACAGTATACTTGTGGGGTCCGGACAGCTTTGTGGGGCCAAAATGCTGGACCCCACAACTTTAAAGGGCTGTTTGAGGGTTAAGACTTGGGTGTAGGATTAGGGTTAAAATTAGGTTATGATAGCCTTTTTTATTAATAGACTCATGGTCCATTTAGAAAAACAACACAAATAAAAAGGACAGATACAAAAGAACAGGCACAAATTAAAAAAAGACAGCTATACCACTAATAATCACTTGCAGTACACCACCTTGGTTTTCTGAGTAGTATGCGCAAACAATCATTATAAGCAACCCGCAGCTTATTGAGACTTGCCTCTTTAAACCCTAACCCACAAGGGGGCAGTGTAAAAAGCAGTCCAATATGCTCTAAAGAGGTTTATCTTGACAGTATCACAACACAATGAAAACTTCCTGGCGAGCATGTTCGCTTGTATGTATAACATGTGGCTCTGTCTATACATGTCATCATCATCATCAGACATTTGATCCGTTAAGATGTGACCCAAATACTTAATTTTACAACAAGCAGTTAGCACTTAACCTGACTCCACCAGATGGATCGCTTCGCATTTGCTCGGCATATCCATCTGGGAACTTTCCGTTGGAGAACTTTTTGGGGAAGGGGCGAAAATCCTGGTTAGCTGATTGGATGAACCATCTGTCTATCACCACCTATAGTTGGTGATAGACGGGCCAAATGAACCAATCAGATCCACGAAGCGTATGAAAATACAACCACAAGCCCCTGCTGCTGCAGGCAAAGCATAGCTCGTTAGCTCAGCAAGCAAGCAGCATGTCGGTAAAGGATATTTGCCGTTTGTGTAACGAGAATTTAGGAATAAAAGGCCCCATTTCAGGTTCCTGGTCCATATTCCAAAAGAAGGATCCAAGAGCAAAAAGCATTAGCGAGCGGCTAACAGAATTAGGGCTACCGCTGTCTGAAAATACTGGTTAGCTGATTGGATAAACCATCTGTCTATCACCACCTAAACCCGCCTCAAAACCAACGCTGATTGGCCCGGTCGTTTGGCGAACGGCTCCAAATTTTCTCTATCTCAAGATGCCAGACTGATCTGCGAGTGGAAACCTGGAGCTCGCCAGATCAGGACGGTCTCATGAGGCTATAGTTAGCACTTGCCCTGAAAGATGAAAAGATGGAAAAATAAGGTCCTTATCCCCTTTCACTCTACAGATCATAACCAAACTCTTTTTGGCATTATATTTCACATCAAATTTAACACCAACATCGGAAAATATATTCAACAACTCCTGAAACCCCGCAATGCTAGGAGAGATAACAGCTAAATCATCAGCATACAAAAGATGGTTCACTAAATGTGACCAGTCATACGTACTGTTTTATACTCTCTTAGCTGGTCAGACAGGTCATCCATGTAAATATTAAAGAGGGCCAGTGATAGTATCCCCCCCTGACAGACTCCATTACCAACACCAAAAGGAGTAGAGAATACATCCCCCCATTTGATCGGTATGCTCTGATTGGAATACCAAAAGCCAGGATTCTAATTATACTGTATACTGTTCTAGTTACTGTTATTTCAAAACAGCTTGTGATGGTTAACTCTGTCAAAAGCCTTGGAGGCATCAATATAACCAATAAAAACAGAGGGATTTTGTCTTCTGTAGGTTTGTACCATTTCCTTTAGTGCATTGATACAAAGATCAGTAACGTGCTTGGCCATGAAGCCAAACTGGTTACCTGAAGTGTACAAAAAACACACAACCTACCCAATAAAATTCTTTCCAGGACTTTTGATAATGTACTAGCTAACGCAGTAGGTCTATAATTATCCCCACTCCCCACCTTGCCCGCTTTGTCCTTAATTACCAAAGTAATGGACAACAGAGAGTCTGGTAACAAACCATGTGTCATAAAGCCAGTAACAAATGGCAAGAAGAACTGCAACCTTCGTGCTGGCCCATTTCAGGTGCTCTGCAGTAATTTGATCTGAATCGCTAGCTTTGTTGTCAGCTGGCTCTGTGAAGCTTGATAGATCTCATTGGCTGTGATTCCCACTGTTTCACTATTGACAACATGGCCAACTTCATAAGGTTCGCTTTTAACACAATTAAATAGGTCAGAGTAATGTTGCCGCCACAACTCAGCTATGTTATCAGCCCCAGAGACTCCCTCTACGTTGCATGGTAATGATACACTGTCCCTGTTCAGAGCGCTCACCTCCTTCCAGAAGCCAGTAACATCATTACATAGAGTCCGCTCTTATTTCTTGCTCATGTTTGTTGACATACCAAAGTGCATATTTATAACTAGCATTAGTACACTTTTGGGTTCCAAGAGGCGCTTGGCGCTCTCGGGCCTGCCTGCCTGAACCCAGGCCTCAAAAACATGCTTAGCTTCAGCATGATGAACCGCCACATGTTTGTTCCACCCTGGCTTGATGCTGTGTCTTTATAAGGATAAATAAATAATGGCCTACTGGCCTCATACACAGATCCCACAATACGTTCATACATCCCCGGTCCTCACGGTGAGAGCTTATGTTACAATTTACATCAGAACACAAAATTGTATCTTTGGGCAGAGATATATTGCTCAAACGTTCATCAGATCTTCTGCAGTATAAACACACATCTTCATTTGTGACCGTAGACCAATCCAGTTTAGCCTTACGGGCCCAATTAACCTCCTGAGACATCTCAGGGAGACTCGCACAGTCAAGTAACATAATAAAAGGAATGTGATCAGACATGGATGCCCCATACACAATCTCTATTGAGATCAGGCTAGAATGCGCATCAAAAGTACTGATACTGTGGTCTTGACATCATGTAGTGTGCCATGCCTCACTTATGTAACAGTAGCTATCTGCAGGTAAGAGCCTTTGGCTGGATAGTATAAGATTATTATCATCACAGAACTGTAGCAAATGCCTAGCAAAGAGTGAACTCCTGTCTGAAAGATAAGCATTCATATCTCCTACCACATAAACACTTGTGGGATGGTTTTCGGAAATAAAAGAGTTTATGAAAGCCAGTCTATTCAAGTATTCATCTTCATTTTAATGTGACTCATATGGTGTATATACATTCAGGATAGTAAACTCCTTATTGTTAATTGTTATCTGAACAGCAATACACCAGTCAACTTCCAATCTGATGACACTAATCACAGAGTCCAGTTTTTGTGCCAAAGGATAGCCAGCCTCCTGCTATTCGTTTTTTACTATTCCCATAGATAGGTCTGTAGTGGACTCACCAGCCCCATGGGAACCATCACAAAAGGAGTTCAGTTTCCCAAATCCAGTTTTGATAAATACAGTTCTTGTAAACATAAACGCCACAGTTTTGCAGCCGGTTATCCACCACGCGGCTTCTGTCTCCTACTATTGTTGCCCATACGTAGGCGTGAGCAGTTATATGAACCAACCCGCAAACAATTTAGTTGGGAAGTGCAGTTGTATCAGCCTACTTTTATGGCAGGACGTTGGTGCAAACACTGTATCTGAGTCTCTTTATATAGACCATGCCATTGTGGTCCCCTAATGCTATCCATCTGAAGTCTCTTTTATATAGACCTTAGTGGTCCCCTAATGCTGTATCTGAAGTCTCACTATATGAGAGTGGTCCCCAATACTGTATCTAAAGTCTCTTCACTATATAGACCTTAGTGGTCCCAATGCTGTATCTGAGTCTCTTACTTATGAACCTTAGTGGTCCCCTAAGCAATTGTTACTGTATCTGAGAGTCTCTCTCTTATAGGGCAGTGGTCCCTAATACTGTATCCTGAAGTCCTACTTTTATATAGACCTTAGTGGTCCCCTAATACTGTATCACAGAGTCTCTTATATAGACCTTAGAGGTCCCCTAATTTTACTGTATCTGAAGTATATAACTACATATAGACCTTAGTGATCCACAATACTGTATCCTGGGGGAGATCGCCATTAAAGCGTGATAAGGTGAGTACCAGCTGACCTACTGATGGTGCTAACGTCCGGGTTTGAAGGTAGCCCGGCGGAGTTCCCAGACCCGACCAAGCTGGGTCCGGCTCTGGCGCCGTGCGATCTCGGTCCACCGTCACCTGCGCTCGCTACCGTCAGTCCACGAATGCCCAGCGTGCTGGCCGGGAACAATCTCCAGTTCAAGCAGCCCGTGTCCTCGCCAGCGCCCGCTCTGCGAAGGGGTTTAAAGGGCAGCGCTAAGGTATCGTTCAAAGCGTCGATGCCGGTACCAAC
>NC_053112.1:5342173-5392173 GCF_010015445.1 Perca fluviatilis | reverse complement strand
CCTACATCAGACATATGATACCAACAAATAGTCCTTACATCAGACATATGATACCAACAAATAGTCCTTACATCAGACATATGATACCGACAAATAGTCCTTACATCAGACATATGGTCCTTACACCAGACATATGATACCAACAAATAGTCCTTACATCAGACATATGATACCGACAAATAGTCCTTACATCAGACATATGATACCAACAAATAGTCCTTACATCAGACATATGATACCGACAAATAGTCCTTACATCAGACATATGATACCAACAAATAGTCCTTACATCAGACATATGATAACGACAAATAGTCCTTACATCAGACATATGATACCAACAAATAGTCCTTACATCAGACATATGATACCGACAAATAGTCCTTACATCAGACATATAGTCCTTACACCAGACATATGATACCGACAAATAGTCCCTACATCAGACATATGATACCGACAAATAGTCCTTACATCAGACATATGATACCAACAAATAGTCCTTACATCAGACATATGATACCAACAAATAGTCCTTACATCAGACATATGATACCAACAAATAGTCCTTACATCAGACATATGATACCAACAAATAGTCCTTACATCAGACATATGATACCAACAAATAGTCCTTACATCAGACATATGATACCAACAAATAGTCCTTACATCAGACATATGGTCCTTACATCAGACATATGATACCAACAAATAGTCCTTACATCAGACATATGATACAAACAAATAGTCCTTACATCAGACATATGATACCAACAAATAGTCCTTACATCAGACATATGATACCAACAAATAGTCCTTACATCAGAAACTGACAGACATAGACACACATCACACACTACACTATAGAGAGCTGAAGTCACGCCCCTTCCGGTGGACCTCATGGGACCTAAACTCAGAAAAAATATGAACGGTAGTGAACGGGGGAGAAGCAGATTATCTTTTGATCCCGTTTGAATTGAATCATGGATTACACATCTGATGTTCGTCAATTTAAACAATCATTTTTCAACCGAAGAAAGTCTCAGTTAGCCGTAGGTTTGACGTAGTACCGCTTAGTTTAGTGTGAGACCGCTCAGTGGACTACATCTCCCAGTGGACTACATCTCGGAGTGAACTACATCTCCCAGTGGACTACATCTCCCGTCTCACACAATCTACCTCACCTAACTTGATGCTTGGTTTGCTCGCTAGCTAGCTAGCTTAGCTTTCGTAGCTTCAGCCAGACAGTGAAGTGTGTAGTCTTTCTAATGACGTATTTTCACAGTCTAATACTTCAACAGTTTAACAACAAACTGAGACTTTCTTCGGTTGAAAAATGTTAATTTTAGTTTTAGTTTTAAATTGACGAACATCAGATGTGTGTAATCCATGGCTCAATTCAAACGGGATCAAAAAAATTATTATTATCTCTCCATTGACTCTCGTTCATATTTTTTTGAAAGATAAGGTCCCATTGGCCGGAAGTAGAAGGGGCGGGACTTTGGCTCTCTTATGCACCCTTGGGGTATGACCAGGCCGGCTGGACGACTAACTTATTCTGACTGATTTAAGGCTTTCATGGCTTGTGGTACAAAAGAGAATTTGGATCTGTTCTTGATCACAAGGGGTGGGCAGTAGTTTCAAATGAGATGCCATGGGGTGTGTGTGTGCGTAGTCACACACAATGTTATTGGCCTTTGCTCGGTAGTGTTATCCCAAGTAACTCGCCTTAAATGTATTTATCTGAACAGGGACAGTGCACAAAATAACATTAACAGATGTCTCGTGCCAGGTTGTAGCAAATTGCTAGTTTCCGCCCGTAGTCCCTGGGCAGGTAGATGGCGCATTAAAATACAGGTGGAAACTAGCACAAGTGCTGCAACCTGGTATAATGCATCTATCCTGTCTAAGGTTAATGTACATTGTACATTGTCCCTGTTTAAATGCAGACAAAGTATTTACAGTACATACAATACAGATACATGAAGTCATAAAAATCTACAGACATTATTGTTCCCCCCCCCCCCCTATCTAGAGCTAAAACTAGAAAAGTTTCAGAGGAGGAGCAGAAGCATTATAACTGCAGCGGCGAACAGTGGCTGACCTGAGGAAGTGAGCCACTCGGGCCATCAGAGCGCCGGCGCCGGGCTGCAGCACGTTACCTGCAGACAGCGTCACACGGCGCAATTAAAAATCAAAAAAGCAGTCCAAACTGAAATATTAGTTATTGTTAAGAATGACTGGGGAAGTTCACAGATCACACACCAGAGAGAGAGAGAAATTAACCTTTATAGATTAAAAATGTTGTCGATTTTTTTCAGTTTTTTTGTCACTGGATTTTTTCCAGTAATTTTTTTTTATGTTTTTGTCAAATTATTTTTTCTCACGTTTTTGAAGCTTTTTTTTCAATGTTCTTTTTTCATTTTTTTTTCTTCAAATATGATAAAATTGAATGAAACACCCAAATTCAATAAAAAGTAGCAAACATTTATTTTACTCGTGAAGAGTAACGTAAGTTGTACAGAACCTTCCACGTTAGTATGTTTTCAAATTTGGTTGAAAGAAAATCCAAATTTCTGATATAGAAACTTTTTTAAAATGGGTCAAATTTAACCCCGAGGACACCAGGAGGAGTAAAAAGGTAAAAGCAGTAATACTCCAGGACAGTAATTGTTATTTTTCGTCACTTTACCAAATGTTTTTGTGAATTTTTTCCAGCAATTTTTTCCAGCAGTTTTTGGGATGTTTTGGTCAATTTCTTCCAGCAACTTTTTGGATGTTTTTGTGAATTTGTTCCAGCAATTATTGGGATGTTTTGGTCAATTTTTTTCCAGCAATTTTTGTGATGTTTTTGTCAATTTTTTCCAGCAATTTTTTGGATGTTTTGGTCGATTTCTTCCAGCAATTTTTTGGATGTTTTGGTAAATGCTTTTCCAGCAACTTTTTGGATGTTTTGGTCGATTTCTTCCAGCAACTTTTTGGATGTTTCGGTAGATTTCTTCCAGCAATTTTTGGGATGTCTTGGTCAATTATTTCAAGCAATTTTTTGGATGTTTTGGGTGATTTCTTCCAGCAATTTTTTGGATGTTTTGGTAAATGCTTTTCCAGCAACTTTTTGGATGTTTCGGTAGATTTCTTCCAGCAATTTTTGGGATGTCTTGGTCAATTATTTCAAGCAATTTTTTGGATGTTTTGGGTGATTTCTTCCAGCAATTTTTGGCATGTTTTGGTCGATTTCTTTCCAGCAATTTTTTGGATGTTTTGGTCGATTTCTTCCAGCAATTTTTTGGGATGTTTTGGTCAATTTTTTCCAGCAATTTTTGGGATGTTTCGGTCGATTTTTCCCCAGCAATGTTTGGGATGTTAAGGGACTGAGTATTTTTCACATACATTCTGTGTCTCAATCGCCAAAACCACGTCTCCCAGCTTGTCAGGTGAGAGTCCAACATCGGTCAGCACAGCTGTCATCACGGCACTCAGCAGCTCATCAGGAGTGGTGTCCTAAAGAGAAAACACAACAGGGCTCCCATATAATATATAATACAAATATATATATATATATATATATATATATATATATATAATAATATATATATATATATATATATATATATATATATATATATATATATATATTTATATATATATATAATACAGTAGTCTGCATCTCTTGGTGGCCATTCTGCATCTCTGTATTTGTTCTGCGTGTCTATGTGGTAATTTTTTTTGTAATTTGGGGTCGTTTCTTAGTCGTTTTGTGTATGTTTTTGATGGTTTTGTGTCTATTTTGAGTTATTTTATGTCTTTTAGTGATCATTTTGCACCTTTGTATTTATTTGGGGTCGTTTTTTTAAGTCGTTATGTGTACGTTTGTTTATCGTTTTGTGTTTATTTTCAGTAATTTATTGTTACTTTGTGATCATTTTGTATCTCTGTAGTAAATATTGGGTGGTTTTCAGACAGACAGATAGATAAATAGAGAGATAGACAGATAAATAGATAGATAGATAGATAGATAGATAGATAGATAGATAGATAGATAGACACTATTCATCTTGAGGGAAATTGTAGGCATCCAGTAGCTTAGACAAACATAACTCAACAAACACACATACACACATATATCTCACATACATAAAAATCACTCACAGAAATGTAAAGAGTTAACTATTTTGTGCAGTGATTCCAAAGGTCTGGTCTGGTCTGGTCTGCACTGACTGACTGGTGTGATGCAATGGCCCTGATAAGGTGCTGTGGGAGAGTGGGTGCAGTGGTCGTAGTGCTACAGTGAACAGTTCAATAGCTTATATTATGAAATATTAACAGAACAATATATAACAGGGAATAAGTTATAAGATGTAGAAGTTATTTGTGTACACGTGTGGTCATTTAGCGTTATTTTGTGGGGAGGTTTTCAGCACCATGTTGAGAGACAGGACTGGACCCCTGTGGCTGACCTGGACCAGCTAAAGTCCGGTTACCTTGAACGCGCCTCTCCTCGCCTTCCCGACGGCGGTCCTCCGGCCGTGGACCACCACCACGTCCTCCGGGCTGCTGCTGGCCGCGCAGCCGCAGTCCGACCTCCATAAGTCCCGTGTGTGTTCAGAGGACCCGGGGGGACACAGGTGGCCCGAAAGGATCTTTATTCTGTGCATTAGGACGACAAAAAGAAACACACCGGTTTAACGTGAGAGGTTACGCAGCTGCACACGGAGCGTTTGAGTTGCACTCTGCTCTCAGCTGTCAGATAACACATCCGTGTTGTTCCAGTCCGGACGTAAAGCGCGGAGGGACAAACTTCAGGGTACCGCAAGAAGCAAAGGAAGGAGAAACAGAATCCGGATTATTGTTGAGTTTATTACCTAGGTTTTTTGCATGAATTTGCTCTGGTTTTTGGTGCATAACAATAATCATAGTGAGAGAAGAGAAGGTCCTAAAAACGTCATAAGAAGTTGTACCTGAACAGGCGGGAGACAAGTGGCCTGACGTGATTTTTTATCTGCGCAAATTGTATAAAAAAAAAGTCATATTATAGCATGTCAATAAAAGTCATATTATAGCATGTCATAAAAAGGCATATTATAGCATGTCATTAAAAGTCATATTATAGCATGTCATTAAGTCATATTATAGCATGTCATTAAAAGTCATATTATAGCATGTCATTAAGTCATATTATAGCATGTCATTAAGTCATATTATAGCATGTCATTAAGTCATATTATAGCATGTCATTAAAAGTCATATTATAGCATGTCATAAAAAGTCATATTATAGCAGGTCATTAAAAGTCATATTATAGCATGTCATAAAAAGGCATATTATAGCATGTCATTAAAAGTCATATTATAGCATGTCATTAAAAGTCATATTATAGCATGTCATTAAAAGACATATTATAGCATGTCATTAAAAGTCATATTATAGCATGTCATTAAAAGTCAAAATTATAGCATGTCATAAAAAGGCATATTATAGCATGTCATTAAAAGGCATATTATAGCATGTCATTATAAGTCATATTATAGCATGTCATTAAGTCATATTATAGCATGTCATTAAAAGTCATATTATAGCATGTCATTATAAGTCATATTATAGCATGTCATTAAGTCATATTATAGCATGTCATTATAAGTCATATTATAGCATGTCATTATAAGTCATATTATAGCATGTCATTAAAAGTCATATTATAGCATGTCATTATAAGTCATATTATAGCATGTCATTATAAGTCATATTATAGCATGTCATTAAGTCATATTATAGCATGTCATTAAGTCATATTATAGCATGTCATTAAAAGTCATATTATAGCATGTCATTATAAGTCATATTATAGCATGTCATTAAGTCATATTATAGCATGTCATTAAGTCATATTATAGCATGTCATTAAAAGTCATATTATAGCATGTCATTATAAGTCATATTATAGCATGTCATTAAAAGTCATATTATAGCATGTCATTATAAGTCATATTATAGCATGTCATTAAGTCATATTATAGCAGGTCATTAAAAGTCATATTATAGCATGTCATTAAAAGTCATATTATAGCATGTCATTATAAGTCATATTATAGCATGTCATTAAAAGTCATATTATAGCATGTCATTAAAAGTCATATTATAGCAGGTCATTAAGTCATATTATAGCATGTCATTAAAAGTCATATTATAGCAGGTCATTAAGTCATATTATAGCAGGTCATTAAGTCATAGTATAGCATGTCATTAAAAGTCATATTATAGCATGTCATTAAAAGTCATATTATAGCATGTCATTAAGTCATATTATAGCATGTCATTAAAAGTCATATTATAGCATGTCATAAAAAGGCATATTATAGCATGTCATTAAAAGTCATATTATAGCATGTCATTAAGTCATATTATAGCATGTCATTAAAAGTCATATTATAGCATGTCATTAAGTCATATTATAGCATGTCATTAAGTCATATTATAGCATGTCATTAAGTCATATTATAGCATGTCATTAAAAGTCATATTATAGCATGTCATAAAAAGTCATTATAGCAGGTCATTAAAAGTCATATTATAGTATGTCATAAAAAGGCATATTATAGCATGTCATTAAAAGTCATATTATAGCATGTCATTAAAAGTCATATTATAGCATGTCATTAAAAGACATATTATAGCATGTCATTAAAAGTCATATTATAGCATGTCATTAAAAGTCAAAATTATAGCATGTCATAAAAAGGCATATTATAGCATGTCATTAAAAGGCATATTATAGCATGTCATTATAAGTCATATTATAGCATGTCATTAAAAGTCATATTATAGCATGTCATTATAAGTCATATTATAGCATGTCATTATAAGTCATATTATAGCATGTCATTATAAGTCATATTATAGCATGTCATTAAGTCATATTATAGCATGTCATTAAGTCATATTATAGCATGTCATTAAAAGTCATATTATAGCATGTCATTATAAGTCATATTATAGCATGTCATTAAGTCATATTATAGCATGTCATTAAGTCATATTATAGCATGTCATTAAAAGTCATATTATAGCATGTCATTATAAGTCATATTATAGCATGTCATTAAAAGTCATATTATAGCATGTCATTATAAGTCATATTATAGCATGTCATTATAAGTCATATTATAGCATGTCATTAAAAGTCATATTATAGCATGTCATTATAAGTCATATTATAGCATGTCATTAAAAGTCATAGTATAGCATGTCATTAAAAGTCATATTATAGCATGTCATTATAAGTCATATTATAGCATGTCATTAAGTCATATTATAGCATGTCATTAAAAGTCATATTATAGCATGTCATTAAAAGTCATATTATAGCATGTCATTAAAAGTCATATTATAGCATGTCATTAAAAGTCATATTATAGCATGTCATTATAAGTCATATTATAGCATGTCATTAAAAGTCATATTATAGCATGTCATTAAAAGTCATATTATAGCATGTCATTAAAAGTCATATTATAGCAGGTCATTAAGTCATATTATAGCATGTCATTAAAAGTCATATTATAGCATGTCATTATAAGTCATATTATAGCATGTCATTAAGTCATATTATAGCATGTCATTAAAAGTCATATTATAGCATGTCATTAAGTCATATTATAGCATGTCATTAAGTCATATTATAGCAGGTCATTAAAAGTCATATTATAGCATGTCATTAAAAGTCATATTATAGCATGTCATTATAAGTCATATTATAGCATGTCATTAAAAGTCATATTATAGCAGGTCATTAAGTCATATTATAGCATGTCATTAAAAGTCATATTATAGCAGGTCATTAAGTCATATTATAGCAGGTCATTAAGTCATAGTATAGCATGTCATTAAAAGTCATATTATAGCATGTCATTAAAAGTCATAGTATAGCAGGTCATTAAAAGGCATATTATAGCATGTCATTAAAAGGCATATTATAGCATGTCATTAAAAGTCATATTAAAGTCATATTATAGCATGTCATTAAAAGTCATATTATAGCATGTCATAAAAAGTCATATTATAGCATGTCATTAAAAGTCATATTATAGCATGTCATTAAAAGTTATATTATAGCATGTCATTAAAAGTCATATTATAGCATGTCATTAAAAGTCATAGTATAGCATGTCATTAAAAGTCATATTATAGCATGTCATTATAAGTCATATTATAGCAGGTCATTAAAAGTCATATTATAGCATGTCATTAAAAGTCATAGTATAGCATGTCATTATAAGTCATATTATAGTATGTCATTAAAAGGCATATTATAGCAGGTCATAAAAATAAATTAAAGTCATATTATACAGATAAAATCATATTATAGCATGTCATTAAAAGTCATATTATAGCATGTCATTAAAAGTATAATTTATAGCATGTCATTAAAAGTCATATTATAGATGCAAAGTCATTAGCATTTATAGCATGTCATTAAAAGGGCTATTATAGCATGTCATTAAGAAGGCATATTATAGCATGTCATTAAAAGTCATATTATAGCATGTCATTAAAAGGCATAGTATAGCATGTCATTAAAAGTCATATTATAGCATGTCATTAAAAGGCATATTATAGCATGTCATTAAAAGTCATATTATAGCAGGTCATTAAAAGTCATATTATAGCATGTCATTAAAAGGCATATTATAGCATGTCATTAAAAGTCATATTATAGCATGTCATTAAAAGGCATATTATAGCATGTCATTAAAAGTCATATTATAGCATGTCATTAAAAGGCATAGTATAGCATGTCATTAAAAGGCATATTATAGCATGTCATTAAAAGTCATATTATAGCATGTCATTAAAAGGCATAGTATAGCATGTCATTAAAAGTCATATTATAGCAGGTCATTAAAAGTCATATTATAGCATGTCATTATAAGTCATATTATAGCATGTCATTAAAAGTCATATTATAGCATGTCATTATAAGTCATATTATAGCATGTCATTAAAAGTCATATTATAGCAGGTCATTATAAGTCATATTATAGCATGTCATTAAAAGTCATAGTATAGCATGTCATTAAAAGTCATATTATAGCAGGTCATTAAAAGTCATATTATAGCAGGTCATTAAAAGTCATATTATAGCATGTCATTAAAAGTCCTATTATAGCAGGTCATTAAAAGTCATATTATAGCATGTCATTAAAAGTCATAGTATAGCATGTCATTAAAAGTCATATTATAGCAGGTCATTAAAAGTCATATTATAGCATGTCATTATAAGTCATATTATAGCATGTCATTAAAAGGCATATTATAGCATGTCATTAAAAGGCATATTATAGCATGTCATTAAAAGTCATATTATAGCATGTCATAAAAAGTCATATTATAGCATGTCATTAAAAGGCATATTATAGCATGTCATTAAAAGTCATATTATAGCATGTCATAAAAGTCATATTATAGCATGTCATTAAAAGTCATATTATAGCATGTCATTAAAAGTCATATTATAGCATGTCATTAAAAGTCATATTATAGCATGTCATTAAAAGTCATAGTATAGCATGTCATTAAAAGTCATATTATAGCATGTCATTATAAGTCATATTATAGCAGGTCATTAAAAGTCATATTATAGCATGTCATTAAAAGTCATATTATAGCAGGTCATTAAAAGTCATATTATAGCATGTCATTAAAAGTCATATTATAGCATGTCATTAAAAGTCATAGTATAGCATGTCATTAAAAGTCATATTATAGCATGTCATTAAAAGTCATATTATAGCATGTCATTAAAAGTCATATTATAGCATGTCATTAAAAGTCATAGTATAGCATGTCATTAAAAGTCATAGTATAGCAGGTCATTAAATGGCATATTATAGCATGTCATTAAAAGTCATAGTATAGCATGTCATTAAAAGTCATATTATAGCATGTCATTAAAAGTCATATTATAGCAGGTCATTAAAAGTCATATTATAGCATGTCATTAAAAGTCATATTATAGCAGGTCATTAAAAGTCATATTATAGCATGTCATTAAAAGTCATATTATAGCAGGTCATTAAAAGTCATAGTATAGCATGTCATTAAAAGTCATAGTATAGCATGTCATTATAAGGCATATTATAGCATGTCATTAAAAGTCATATTATAGCATGTCATTAAAAGTCATAGTATAGCATGTCATTAAAAGTCATAGTATAGCATGTCATTAAAAGTCATATTATAGCATGTCATTAAAAGTCATATTACAGCATGTCATTAAAAGTCATATTATAGCATGTCATTAAGTCATATTATAGCATGTCATTAAAAGGCATATTATAGCATGTCATTAAAAGTCATATTATAGCATGTCATTAAGTCATATTATAGCATGTCATTAAAAGGCATATTATAGCATGTCATTAAAAGTCATATTATAGCATGTCATTAAAAGTCATATTATAGCATGTCATTAAAAGTCATATTATAGCAGGTCATTAAAAGGCATATTATAGCATGTCATTAAAAGGCATGGTATACCTTATATACTGTCTATGGGTATAGCTCACCTGGTAGTGTGTGTCCATTTACAGAGATTTGCTTCCATACGCAGCAGCTGCTGTTCAACTCCGACCTTCAGCACAGTTTTTTGTCACAATAAAGTCATAGTATAATATGTCGAAAAAAAGTAAATAGTGAAAAGTATAAAGTTACATGAAAAGTCAAACTACTCAAGTACAAATATCCCAAATTTGTTAACATAACCACCGCATGTTTGATATCCCAGCTGCTCTTTTTCTTTTATGTGTTGAGAATCAAACGTTAGAATAACTTTAGAATAAAGTGGGGTTTTTTTTAACATTTGTGTCACTTTTGTCACTATTTTGCCACTTTATAACATTTGTCACTGTTTGACATTTTCTGTCACTTTTGTCACTATTTTGCCACTTTATAACATTTGTCACTGTTTGACATTTTCTGTCACTTTTTAAATGTTTTTTTACATTTGTGTCACTGTTTTTGACATTTTTTGTCACTTTTTAAGGCATTTTTATTCACTTTTTTGACACTTTTTATCATTTGTGTCACTGTTTTTGACATTTGTCACTTTTTACGAAATTTGTCACTTTTTTGAAACTTTCTGACATTTGTGTCACTTTTTGACGTTTGTCACTTTTAAAAAAAAAAATCCTTTTATCATTTTTCCTTCAAATGCTATACAATTGACTAAAACACCCAAATTCCATGAAAGTAGTGAACTGATCATTTATTTAACTTGTGAAGAGCGCTCTAGGGAACCATCCACGTTATTATTTTTGGATAATTTGTTTGAAAGAAACCCCAAAATTTCTCACATAGAAACTTTTTGAAAATGGGTCAAGGAGGACAACAGGAGGATTTAAGAAAAATAAATAAATAAATAAACCAAGCTTTATTAACATGTGAACCTTTTTATTTCCAAATTTGTCACAACAACACATTCATAAGGCCACAGACTCACTGCACATTCTGGTTGTAATCAGATAAACAGGAAACAGACGTCCAAAAATACGTTTCTTCAATATAGAATCATATAAAACCTGTTTTTATTCTCTCCATCTTCAGAGAGAGAGAGAGAGAGAGAGCGCTGAAGGAGAAGAAGTGCGTCAGCACACAACCAAGGAAATATTTACACGATGAAACCCTAAATCGGGATGTAGTACAAACAGGAAGGCGTGTTTTTCAAAATAAAAGCACAGAAGTTGTTGACTATGGCTGTGTCTCAGAGCGCCTACTGTCACACTTCAAAACACTGAGTTTTGAGTATATAGAGGAGATATAACGCAGCAAGAAGTCAGAGCACTCAAAGTACCAGGATGACCCCCCCCCTAAAAACGTTCAAAAAGTTCAGTGTGGAACGATGGACCCTGGCGGGCGCCATCTGGACTACGAAGCGGGAAAGGGGGAGGGACCAGGGACGTAGACCGGCAGCTGATTGGACGAACGCTTCACGTGGGTCTGGCTTCTCCCCGATTTCAAAACCGAACATTAATGGCGGCTCGTTCAGAATCCGATCCCATATCGTACTAAAATAGTTCACCGAAATGTGTTTCTGAAAACATTTTAAGAGAGAAACAGGCCGTGCAGCTGCTCAATCTGAGTCTTCACTTCGGATCGACAAAGGTCAGTTTAAGAGATTTTCGTCCGATTTTGTTGCGTTCAGCATTTCCGGTAATTGTTTTGACATTGAGCGTTCCTTTTGGGACGACACTAACCATCCACAGAGGGCGCTATACGGCAGTAAGTGGTCAGCGCACGTTAGCAGCGTGCTGACGGGAGCATGGGGAATGAGACACAGCCTGTGTGTAGTGAGTGTAGTAGCAGCAGGGCTGGGTATCGCTGGGATATTCTGCTTCACAAGGTCTCGATAGAGAGATATATATATATATATATATATATATATAGATTCCTCAATATCCTATATATATATATATATATATATATATATATATATATATAAATAGATTCCTCAATATCCTATATATATATATATATATAAATAGATTCCTCAATATCCTTACTCTCCTTTTCCTCCGCTTTTTGTTCCCATCTCAGCCCTACTGAGGGAATACTGTTCGTTAAATACCTTTAAAACACAACAACAACAACAAAAGATATACAGTCATAGTTAACAATCCTTACAGAGAAGCTGTTATTCTGCAGGACTGACAGGTAGAAGTTCAGGTACATTCTGTATGAAATGCACCTTTAAGTTGCCCCGTGTCAGAGCACCAGAGGAAAGGCTGTTTTTATGCTTCTGCGTGCGCTGAGCCCTCCCGTCGCACGATCGGTTGGCCGCGCGGTGACTCGTCCCGTGTGACTCGCGATTGGAATTTCGTCGTGCGTGCGATCGGTTGAACGGTTAGTCGACTTCGTCCCGTGTGATCGCGATTGGTCGACTTCGTGTGATTTCGTCGGTTGGTCGCGATTGGTGCGACCTCGTCCGTGGCGACTCGGTCGGTTGGACGTGGTGGTCATTTCGTCCGTGTGACCCGTTGGTGGGCTACGTTCCGTATCACGACTGCGATTGGTCGACTCGTCCCGTGTGACTGCGATTGGTCGACTCGTCCGTGTTTAATGGTGGTGTACTTCTCCTGTGACTACGATTGATGCGCTTCTCAAGTGTAACTGTGATCGGTTGACGATTGCGACTTTCGTCCGTACGACTCACGATCGGTTGGAGCGATTGTTCGACTTCGTCCGTGTGTGTGATTGGTGAGCTTCGTCCGTGCGGCTACGTCGGTTGCGCAATTGAGATCGACTTCGTCCGTGTGACTGCGATTGGTGAGCTTCGTCCAGTGTACGGCTGTGATTGGTCGACTTCGTCCCGTGTGGCTCACGATCGATTCGTAGCGATTGTGACTCTCGGTGTGACTCGCGATGGTCGGTCGGATTGGTGTCCTGTGTGACTCGCGATGATGGTCTTCGTCCCGATGCGACTACGATTGGTTTGTTAGCGATTGGATGATATTCGATGTGACTCGCGATCGGTTAGCGATTGCATTCGACTTCCCGTGTGATCTGCGATCGGTTACGCGATTGATTCGCTTCCGTTGTGCTTCCATCGGTTGGTAGCGTTAGTGGACTTGTCCGTGGCGACTACGATCGGTTGGCGATGGGAGTCGACTCGTCCGATGTGACTGCGATCGGTCACTTCGTCCGTGTGATTCGATTGGTCGCTCCGTCCGTGGTCACGATTATTCGTCCCGTGTGACTGCGATTGGTCGACTCTTTTCTAGTCTAGAAATCTAGACGCCCCCTAGTGGCAGCAAATGTAATCTGCAGCCAGGGTCAGTCTAGGCACTCTCCGTTGGCTCGCGAGCTGGAAAAACCAACCTCTGGTCAGCCCAATCACATCGTGGATAGAGTCAGTGGGCGGGGCTTATGGCTGCTTTTTCCGCTCCATATGAAGGCCTGTTTACGGTGTGTTTTAGCTGTGGTTTTGGCCTGGAAGGCTCTGTAGAAATCTGGCGCCCTATTGGACGAAGTTAAACTTGAAGGCGTGGCGTTCTAACACACACCAGAAAGGAGTTACGGTAGCGTTCATCCGGTATTCACGATACGTTATGGGGTAAACAGGCCACGATCGATATTCGCGATACCTATATCGGACACGATATTAATACGATTTTAAACATATTGCAATATTCTACGATATATTGCAATGTACTAACCTTTTTCCAACTTCAAAATTTTCCCAATTTCAAATTATGTCCCCCCAAAAGTACAATTTTGTCAACATCTGTTTTATCTAAAAGATACATTTCTCTGTTTGTTCATCTCACTTCAATTTTATTGCTGCAAAATGGGATTGTCAAACCGAACAAAGTACGATATATCATAAAGGTGCGCGATACTTGGCATCTGTGTATCGATACAGTATTGCCACGAAAAATATCGCGATACTATGCTGTATCGATTTTTCCCCCCACCCCTAGTACGTTACAGTTCACGTTCGCCCCAAAATATGAACTCCGAAAAGGGTCACATGGAGTTGACACAGAAGCATAAAACATCCTGAAGGGTTTCAGCGTGTCTGAAGTACAGTTATAGTGTGTAACACCAGACTGGAGTGTGATCATCTACTCATATTAGACCCATAATTCAGCTTTAAAATAACCAAAACAAGGCAACAGTAAACAGCTGCACAGGTTAAAAACTACGTTCTTCACTTACAGCAGGGAATGTTTCCGACTCTTTTTAAAATGTTAAAATGTGCAGAAGCGCAAATGCTGCCGCGCCTGAAGAAGAAAAATTTTTTTTACGCAAGCGTATGTTTGTATCGTACAGAAGCCGAGAACGGCCATGGATTTTATTTTTATTTTTCATGCACTGTTATCTCGTGATAACGACTTATTAATTCGCTATCTCGATAAAACCATCTTTGTTATCTCGCGATAACGACTTATTAATTCGCTACCTCGATAAAAACATCTTTGTTATCTCGCGGTAACGACTTATTAATTCGTCATCTCGATAAAAACATCTTTGTTATCTCGCGATAACAACTTATTAATTCGCTATCTCGATAAAAACATCTTTGTTATCTTGCGATAACGACTTATTAATTCGCTACCTCGATAAAAACATCTTTGTTATCTCGATAACGACAACTTAAGTCATCCATCGATAAAAACATCTTTGTTATCTTGCGTGATAACGACTTATTAATTCGTATCTCGATAAAAACATTTTTTTATATCCGGTAACGACTTATAATTCGCTACCTCGATAAAAACATCTTTGTTATCTCGCGATAACGACTTATTAATTCGTCATCTCGATAAAAACATCTTTGTTATCTCATTATAACGACTTATTAATTCGTCATCTCGATAAAAACATCTTTGTTATCTCGTGGTAACGACTTATTAATTCGTCATCTCGATAAAAACATCTTTGTTATCTCGCGGTAACGACTTATTAATTCGTCATCTCGATAAAAACATCTTTGTTATCTCATTATAACGACTTATTAATTCGTCATCTCGATAAAAACATCTTTATCTCATTATAACGACTTATTAATTCATCATCTCGATAAAAACATCTTTGTTATCTCATTATAACGACTTATTAATTCATCATCTCGATAAAAACATCTTTGTTATCTCGCGGTAACGACTTATTAATTCGTCATCTCGATAAAAACATCTTTGTTATCTCGCGATAACGACTTATTAATTCGCTATCTCGATAAAAACATCTTTGTTATCTCGCGATAACGACTTATTAATTCGCTACCTCGATAAAAACATCTTTGTTATCTCGCGATAACGACTTATTAATTCGCTATCTCGATAAAAACATCTTTGCTATCTCGTGATAACGACTTATTAATTCGTCATCTCGATAAAAACATCTTTGTTATCTCATTATAACGACTTATTAATTCGTCATCTCGATAAAAACATCTTTGTTATCTCGCGGTAACGACTTATTAATTCGTCATCTCGATAAAAACATCTTTGTTATCTCGCGATAACGACTTATTAATTCGCTATCTCGATAAAAACATCTTTGTTATCTCGCGATAACGACTTATTAATTCGCTATCTCGATAAAAACATCTCTGTTATCTCGCGATAACGACTTATTAATTCGCTATCTCGATAAAAACATCTCTGTTATCTCGCGATAACGACTTATTAATTCGTCATCTCGATTAAAACCATCTTTGTTATCTCGTTAACGACTTAATAAAGTCGTTATCACGAGATAACTGCATGAAAAAATTTAAATAAAATCCATGGCCGTTCTCGGCTTCCGTAGCATCGTGCATTACGTGAAAAGTTTATTGTAATACGATTTTTTTTTTGTCTCCACGAACTCTTAAACTGAGCCGTGTAGCAGTCGGTAGGTTTTGTACTTTTGAGCGTTATTATTTGTTACTTTACGTTGTACATTAAAACACACATTTAGAAAATGCATTTTTAGTGTCATTTGAGTGTAGTGTAGCTTGTCTGCTTCAGCTTTTACACCTTAGACAAATCAACAGACAGTTTGAACTGGTTTAGGTTTTGCATACCTGCAAACTCAGAAGGGCTGAAAAAGGTGACACCGAGAAGAAAATAAAAAAAAAGGGAAAACACAACATTTTCCCGGTGCTAAAACGATACTTTTGAAACCAGTGCCTGAACCGAAAGATTTATTTATTTATATTATATATATATATATATATATATATATATATATATATATATATATATATATATATATATATATATATATATAGAAAAAAAGGAGCACCTTGTTAAATTGTATTGGTCTGTTCTGTACGTACAGTACAGGCCAAAAGTTTGGACACACCTTCTCATTCAATGCGTTTCCTTTTTATTTTCATGACTATTTACATTGTAGATTCTCACGAGGCATCAAAACTATGAATGAACACATATGGAATTATGTACTTAGCAAAAAAAGTGTGAGTTAGCGAAAACCAGTCTTATATTTTAGATTCTTCAAAGTAGCCACCCTTTGCTTTTTTGATAACTCTGCAAACCCTTGGTGTTCTCTCAATGAGCTTCATGAGGTAGTCACCTGAAATGGTTTTACCTTCACAGGTGTGCTTTGTCAGGGTTAATTAGTGGAATTATTTCCCTTATTAATAAAAAAAGCAAAGGGTGGCTACTTTGAAGAATCTAAAATATAAGACATGTTTTCAGTTATTTCACACTTTTTTGTTAAGTACATAATTCCATATGTGTTCATTCATAGTTTTGATGCCTTCAGTGAGAATCTACAATGTAAATAGTCATGAAAATAAAAAGGAAACGCATTGAATGAGAAGGTGCGTCCAAACTTTTGGCCTGTACTGTATATGTACAACTCTAAATGCAGCACGAGGCTGGCGAGGAGAGTGTCAAGTGAACGCAGCACCTGTGTTGTTTTTCAGACTATTTATGGCGACTCCCCGCTGTTGTTGGAGCGACTCTCCGGTGAAATACTGACACACTCTGTTACACCGTTTAGCTGTCAGCAGTTTAACCGTGTTTACTCCAGCTGCCGGGTTAACTAGCGTCCCGTGCGGCGATGTTTAGGTTGCCTCTGAGGCCGGTTACACACTGGCTGCGCGGCGTGTCCATTTAGATTTCGGCTCCCATGGTAACGGGTTAGAGCGTGCACGCTGCCTGTGTGACACGCACGTCTCAGGCGCGGCTCGAAAATGCGTGCCTGCTAAAAATAGGACAGACGCCTATTTGTCACACGACACGCAAGCGTGTTGGAAGAGTTTCCAGACGAAATAGAACAGGAAAAGATGTTTATATGTCATTTAGACACAAATACATATTAATAAATGACATCTTGATGTTTGAAAGTTTGGAGGTTTTGATATAAATGTAATAAAAAATCGATTTTCTAATATATTGCACCGGTCAATCCAGAAGGAAATATTCTGGAGCCTATTTTGCCGACGTTGTCTTTGCTGTAATCAAATCAGAATATGTTTATGTTTAACATGGTATTTCATCAATGGGAAACATCCATGTGTCCAGACAAGGCCAGCAGCAGCAGCAGTAGCAGCAGCAGCAGCAGCAGAAGCAGCAGCAGAAGCAGCAGCAGAAGCAGCAGCAGCAGCAGCAGCAGAAGCAGCAGCAGAAGCAGCAGCAGAAGCAGTAGCAGAAGCAGCAGCAGCAGAAGCAGCAGCAGAAGCAGTAGCAGAAGCAGCAGCAGCAGCAGCAGCAGAAGCAGAAGCAGCAGCAGACACCTTTCTGGTGTGTAAAGACACAGAAAACGCCACGCTCAACGCCACTCAGCCAGTGTGTAACCGGCCTAACGTCTGTTTTCGGAGCATCAGAGAGAAGCGCAGGCATTTAAGTAGCACCTAAATAAAGCACCGAAATCCGCGTTGCTATTCGGTCCGGTAGAGAACGGTCGTTAAGGCACCGGCGCCGTATTAGCACCGGGTCTCGGACCCCTCCCCCACACCCCCACGATTTACGTGGATGACATTTTCCCGTTCAAAACGCTGATTTTCGCCGAAAAAGCGACTAGTACGCAGGTATGGTTTTGAGAACAAATAGCTAAGTTAAAACGGTGTGGAGAAGAAATGAAGTGATGATGAAAGGTGTACAGGTGTTTTAGAGAGGTTTGTGTTTGTGTGTGGCTGCTTTCTACCTTTACAGATTTTGGGGATTAGTGTCATTGCGATGACCACAACTCAACAACAGCTGCTGAGAAACAAAAATAACAACAACAACAACAACAGAGGTGTGGAGGAATGTGAGGATTCTTCAAAAATGTGTCTTCACCAGGGATGCACCGAATCCAGGATCGGGCTTCTGATTCGGCCGAATATTTGGGCTTTTTGACGGGGGTTCTGGTTTCTGCCGAACGGTACAGTTTTTTTCCCAGCGAACCGAACCCTACGCTCGCACTCGGCGCGCCACGCTGGTCGCCGTAGCGACGGCGCCGTTCATTATGGGAAGGTGTTTACGTAGGTGGAGCGTTCAACGCAGCAGGCTGTGAGAAAGTGGACATGGATCTGGTGAGCAGAAACAGTTGTTGTTTGGCAGAACTTTCAGTCAAAAGAAGGCCATTCAAGTCCAGCTACATGTTCAATCTGTTCAACGCTGATTGGTCTGGTGGTGGCGAGGACCCTAAACTATACACAACATGGCCGCTGTTACAACATCTGGGATGAAACATCTGAAAGAATACGAGTTGTGCACGAAGGAATCTCCAGACAGCAGCCAGAATGCAGCAACTTCAGGTACGGCAAAGGAAGGACAGTCCCTGTTTACTTCATTCATGTGTTTACTGGGTTCATGGACTGAGGATGGGAGGAGGAGTCAGCACAATCTCAACCAGGGGATTCAGGATTCGGCCAAAACTCCCAAAAATCTGGATTCGGTGCATCCCCAGTTATCATGCTTCAATCGTCGTGTCTTGAAGGCTCGGCAGTAGGGCTGCACAATACATCGTTTTTGTTTATATCGTCATCGCGATATCAACTGAAAGTCACTCAGATGTTCTCTGTTAATTGACAGAAAATATCAGCAGAAAACTGCACTTTAAAAACGTAGCTGTCGTTCTTTTCGTGCTGCCTTTCATATTCAATCCGATGTTCAATTTGTTCAATAAAAGAACGTTGGAAAGGATTTCCTTTCTTTTGTTTTAAATACAAGTTGTTTGTTGTAATTCAGCAGAATACTGACCAGCAGAGTACACTTTGATTCATTTATAACACATCTTACATATTCAACAACGCGGTCTACATTTTTCCGCCATGTTGCATACACTTTGATATCATGTCGCGCTTTAAAACACGTACACGTTCCTTTACCAAGTCGCTTTACTAAAGCCAAGTGGCTATTTACTGCAATTTGGAGCTATCCGGCTGTAATGCCTTGCGCCCGAAGAACGGGACGCTGCATTTGGAGCCATGCTGTGTGTACAGCAGACGGTTCGGATTTAGGCGAACAGTAACGGGACACGACCCCCCCGGTCTCCTGGGTGAAAGTCCTGTGTGGTTTGACCCACCCCCTCCCCGACCAACCTCCCTACGTGGATTTTCTCCCTTTCATACTACTCGCTACCGTAGTCGTGCTGTGATCACGAAATATGCTTCCCATTGAAATAGGGGTGGGGGAAAGAAAATCGATATCGCGATATTTTTCGTGGCAATACTGCATCGGTACACAGACGCCAAGTGTGGATCTCTTATTATATATGTGTTGGTCAGTCTGTCTGCTTGACAATCCCCATTTTTAGGGCTGTGCTCGATTGAAGAAATTCTTAGTCGACTAACACTCCTTCAATTGTATTGACTAATCGATTAGTTGATTTAATCGACAGATCTGTAAATCTGAGTTTCTCTGCAAAAGCACCACTTTAATTCTTGTGTTGACCAGAGATGTGCTCGTACGTTTCTTGGAAATAAGTCATTCAGCATGAAAACAGCATCAGACATGACTAATGGAGTAAAGAGATCTAAGTTGACTAAGACCAAAACAACCGATTAGTCGACTAAGAGGGAGCAGCGCTAGGAGAAATCAACATAAACTCCAGGAAAAGTGACAAAAAGTGTAGAAAAAAAAGACGACCGAAGCTATAGTGACGACCAAAAAAAATAAAATTTTAAATTTGGCCCGAAGACAAGAAGAGGGTTAATATCGGGGTCTCAGTTTGTCAACCTATCCGCGAGCTGCTTTAGGGCTACATCGCAGCACACAACAACCATGTTGACTAAGATCAAAACGACCGATTAGTCCACTAATCGACTAAGAGGGAGCAGCCCTACCCATTTTTGCAGCAACAAAATTGAAGTGAGATGAACTCTCTCTCGATAAAACAGATGTGGACAAGCTTGAAAAGCTACGATTTAAATATCCTACGTGGCTTTAATTAGGAACATGCATTTGACGCATCGAGATATCGAATCGCTGACTTGATAATCGTAATCTAAATCGGGAGATCGGCGAAGATTCACACCTCTAATACGAATTGGCGTGTCACACACAACGCCACTTCGTGAGATCGGTCGGCCATATCGTGCAGCCCTACTCAGTCCGTCCATCTCTCCTCGAACCAGCTTCCTGAGAACTCGTCTCCAACACTTAACACATAAAAGTCCGCGTGGTGGTGGCAGTGAACAGGGCTGGGCATCGTTTGGATATTAACCATTCGGATTCAGATCCTTCCTTTTCGATTCCGGTTCTCATCGATTCTCGATTCTTTGAGCGGGTGGAGCTGAAGCGGGTCGCACGTGCCTATTTTCACGAATAAGAGGGAAAGTTTGATTTTGATTCAATGCAGACGGGGGCTTTTTCCAACGTAGCTAGGAGCGCCGCTTACCGTGCTCCGAGGCCGCAACGCAACAAGCGCCCGGCCCGCTACGGAAACCCAGACTTGCGCACGTTGAAATTCGTAACCCAGTGATCGGATTTGAAACCAAAAATCCTCCAAAACGAGGTAGTAGGAACCGGTTCCTCGATGCCCAACCCCTAGCGGTGAAGCAGTGAGAATCTCCGCGCGTCTCTCAGGCGTAGAAGACGAGCTCGGGGATCTGGCCGCCCTGCACGCCGGTGCCGTTGGTGCTGTCCGACGAGCACTGGAACTGGAAGGTCACTTTCCCGCACTGCACCTCCGTCATGCCCTCCTGGCCGAAGTAGCTCAGCTCGTTGCCGTCCAGCACCACGCTGGCGGTGTAGAAGGTGTCGGGCTCGATCTGCACGGGGTAGTCGAAGGACACGGGGAACGTGCTGCTCGAGCCGTCCGAGAAGTACTTGATGACGCTGCGCCATGGACACGCCCTGGCGCTTCAGCTCGATCTTGGCGCTGTACTCGGCCGAGCCGCAGCTGGAGCCGTACAGGCCGAAGCCGGCGATGAAGACGCGCTTGTCCACGGCGAACTGGATGCTGTCGCAGCGGCCGCGGTAGCGCCACTGGTTGCTGCGGTAGGCGCACGACTGGAAGCGGTGGCAGCGCTGCGGCGCCAGGCCCTTGCGCGGTTTCGTGCAGAACAGCAGCTCGGGCTTGTTGGCCGCGGTGTACCACAGGAAGATGTCGTTGGTCTCGTTGAGCGTGAGCACGCCCGACTGCGCCGCGCCGTTGGCGAAGTCCTCCAGCAGCATGGTGGGGACTCGGATCAGGTAGATGGCTTTGCCGAGAGCCAGGCGCTTGTTCTCGATCGTCGGCGCCAGGTCGCGCCGCTGGCACTCGGCCTCGGCCCAGCTCAGCGCCGCCTCGAACACGACCATCTCCTTGGCGTTGAGCGTCTCGCGGCGCAGGATGCTCTCCAAGGTCTGCGCGTCGATGTCGCAGAAGCCCTCGGAGCGCAAGGCGAGCTCGGCCTGCGCGTCGATCACCTCCCAGCAGCGCTGCGTGAGGTCGGGCTCCTCGAACAGGCAGCTCTGCAAGGCGAGGCAGGTTTAATTATACAGGGCAATTCAGAGTGCTTCACATAAAAACATTAAAGAGCAGTTAGAAAACGATTGAAAACTATTTAAAAACATTAAAAGATAAGAATAAAATTTACAGTGCAGTATAATAGGGCTGTGCAATTAATCGACATTTAATCGTGATTATGATTTCGGCTCCCCAATTATCACAAAAACAGAATAATCGAGAAAAATAATTATTTAGCTCGTTACGTTTTGCAAAGTAAACTCTTATTTTCTCTCGTGTGTTCTGAATGAAAAAATTTAAGTTTAAATAGGAAAAGTATTACGGCAAATTTCACAGTTGTATTTGTTTTTTTTACTGTTGATTTATTTAACTTTTTCCCCACTCTGTTTTAAGTTCAATAATTGCAACATGTAACAATGCAACATCTTGTCAAATTATCGTGATTTCAAATATTGACCGAAATAATCGTGATTATGTTTTTTCCCCATAATCGAGCAGCCCTAACATTTACACAGTTAGATTTTAGATAAATAATCATCAGTGATGTGGATGTAACGACTAAATGGGGGAAAAGGCAAATAACAGAACATTTACAACAGTCTGGTAAGTTCAAACAATGACATCACTTTACTGTAATGTAATAATTTAATTATTAACAATCGAGAAAAACAATTATTTAGCTCGTTACGTTTTGTATTTTTACGTAAACTCTTATTTTCTCTTGTGTCCTATTTAAATAAAGTTTAAATAGGACACAAGTATTGAGGCAAATTTCACAGATTTATGCGGGGTTTTTTACTGTTGATTTATTTAACTTTTTCACACTGTTTTTTAAGTTCAATAATTGCAACATCTTTCCAGAAGTTAACGGGTAATCGTGTCAAATTATCGTGATTTCAATATTGACCGAAATAATCGTGATTATGTTTTTTTTCCAATAATCGAGCAGCCCTACAGTATAAGAATTTAAATAACAGAGATAAAATAAAAAGGTACAGTGCAGTATAAGAAATTACTGTTATTTATTTTTCAATGTGATCGTCACCACAAGGCTAACCTTTGTCAAACCTTTGTCAAAACTCTCTTAATAGTCAGGAAATGTGCTAATAGTTTCGTAGACTATTTTTTGTTTTTATTTTATTTTAATGGTCCCGCAGACTATGTCTGTTCAATTGTAATTGTTTAGACCAGGGGTGTCAAACTCAGTTTCCCAGAGGGCCAGACTGGAAAATGAGAATCACATCAAGGGCCAGACATGTGGAGATTATTGACATGTGTTTATTTAAGAGAAAAAAGTTGGAAAAGGCTAAAAAAAAAGAATAAAAATTGTCTAAAAAAGTGACAAAAGCATCAGAAAGTGACAAAAGCATTGTAAAAAGCGTGAAAAACTTCAGAAAAAGTGGCAAAACATTGAGTAAAGCATCCAAAACGTTGAAACAAAGTGCCTACATCTTGAAAAAAAAGCGCATAAACAGCCAAAAGACGTCAAAAATGTATAAAAACAAACAAACAAAAAAACATCAAAAATGTAAAAAAAAAACATCAAAAATGTAAAAAAAAAGCATCAAAAATGTAAAAAAATAAAGCATCAAAATGTAAAAACAACAAAAAAGCATCAAAAATGTAAAAAAAAAAAAAAAGCATAAAAAAAATAAAGCATCAAAATGTAAAAAAAAAAACATCAAAAATGTAAAAAAAAAAAGCATCAAAAATGTAAAAAAAAAAAAGTAAAGCACCAAAAACTTTGAAAAAAGTGACAAAAACTAGGTGGGCCTCAATTCATTGTGAACCTAAACTGAAATGCGGGCCGGATCAAACCCTGCGAGGGGCCGGATTTGGCCCCTGGGCCTCGAGTTTGACACCTGTGGTTTAGACTCTTGGCCTACCTGCGACAGCAGGACGCAGGCGTTCTTGGCGCTCAGGCTCGTCTCCAGGAAGTTGACGCAGGCCCGGGCCAGGTGAGGCACGATGTACTTCTTGGCGGCGTAGAGGGTGGCGAGCACGGTGTCGGCGCACAGGTCGATCTCGTCACAGTAGATGTACCTGGAAGACAAGAGGGTGGGATTAGTGCCTTCACTTCAGAAAAGCACAGTCAAGTTTTGCCCATTTCATGATCCAAACCAAATCCAAAAGAGACTTCAGATACAGTATTAGGGGACCACTAAGGTCTATATAAAAGAGACTTCAGATACAGTATTAGGGGACCACTAAGGTCTATATAAAAGAGACTTCAGATACAGTATTAGGGGACCACTAAGGTCTATATAAAAGAGACTTCAGATACAGTATTAGGGGACCACTAAGGTCTATATTAAAGAGACTTCAGATACAGTATTAGGGGACCACTAAGGTCTATATAAAAGAGACTTCAGATACAGTATTAGGGGACCACTAAGGTCTATATAAAAGAGACTTCAGATACAGTATTAGGGGACCACTAAGGTCTATATAAAAGAGACTTCAGATACAGTATTAGGGGACCACTAAGGTCTATATAAAAGAGACTTCAGATACAGTATTAGGGGACCACTAAGGTCTATATAAAAGAGACTTCAGATACAGTATTAGGGTACCACTAAGGCCTATATAAAAGAGACTTCAGATACAGTATTAGGGGACCACTAAGGTCTATATAAAAGAGACTTCAGATACAGTATTAGGGGACCACTAAGGTCTATATAAAAGAGACTTCAGATACAGTATTAGGGGACCACTAAGGTCTATATAAAAGAGACTTCAGATACAGTATTAGGGGACCACTAAGGTCTATATAAAAGAGACTTCAGATACAGTATCAGGGGACCACTAAGGTCTATATAAAAGAGACTTCAGATACAGTATTAGGGGACCACTAAGGTCTATATAAAAGAGACTTCAGATACAGTATTAGGGGACCACTAAGGTCAAGAGACCTTAGCCATGAAAAGCAAACGTTACATTTTTAAGAGCAGCTGCCACCCAGCCGAGTCACCACAGCCTGTTTCACAGCCTGAATATTAAAAATCTCTAAAACTCTCTGAATTCTGAGTCTCAAAGTTGGCAAATCTGTCAAATTCTGCACGGCAGTGTCGCATAATAACAGTATGAAAAACATTCCTCATATTTTTGGTGCGGTGCACAACTAGTCGTGGCCAAAATTAGCTGTGAACCTAAATTGATATGTGGGCCGGATAACAATTAGCAAGGGGCCAGATTTGGCTCCCGGGCCTTGAGTTTGACACATGTGCTAGAGAGGCTAGGCTACCGAAAGCAGGCGCCGAAAGCAGAAATGGCTCCGGTTCCTAAGCGACCGGGACACCGCAGCTCTTGCTGCTTCATTTCGGTGCCATTTAAATGTCTGCGCTGCCCTCTGGTGCTCTGAAACAGACGTTACAGGCAACAGAAGCATCGCTGCACGTGACGCTAATCAACACTACTGTTGGCAGCAGCTAACGTTAGCTAACGTTAGCCTACCGTTAGCTAGCAGCTGGATTAAACACGGTTAAGATGCTGAGAGCTAAGCGGTCCAACGTGTCCCTTATTTTAGTTCATTTTACTGCTGTTTTTCAAAGTTTTTGTGTCTTTTTCTCAAAGTTTTTCCCCCTGCTTTTTCAAAATTTGTCACTTTTTTTCATAAGTTTGTTGCTTATTTGAATTTTTGGTCACTTTTGTCGCCCTAGTGTTGCCTTCCTTCTTCCTACGGTGTTTCTTTCTAAGTTTTTATTAGAGCTGGGCAATATGTGGATATTATATCGATATCGTGATATGAGACTAGATATCGTCTTAGATTTTGGATATCGTTATATCGTAAATGGCATAAGTGTCTTTTCCTGGTGTTAAAGGCTACATTACAGTAAAGTGATGTCATTTCCTGAACTTACCAGACTGTTGTAACTGTTCTATTATTCACCTTTAACCACTTAGTCATTATGTCCACATTAATGATGATTTTAAGTGTGAAGATATGTTGTACCTATTCTTGCCTTTCTTCCTTCTATCGTCTTTTTCCAGTTTTTTTTTTGCCTCATCATCATCCAAATGTTTTCCAGGTCCAAGGCTGTTGTTAAGTAAATCTATCGCTGAGATCGCTGTATTCTTCCTCTTTATAGAGACTTTATTTTTTTCTACCAAAAATTATTCGCATTGTTTGGTACATGGCTTAAAAAAAAAAAAACTGTTCAAAGGGGGGTATATAATAGACCTTTATCACAGCAGACATGTTGACATGTCATAGTAGGAAAAGCACAGCTTTATTCAAAACCATTACTGATGGCTGCATTCCACTTAGGAGAGACCCTGGTATTAAACCATTACTGATGGCTGCATTCCACTTAGGAGAGACCCTGGTATTAAACCATTACTGATGGCTGCATTCCACTTAGGAGAGGTCCTGGTATTAAACCATTACTGATGGCTGCATTCCACTTAGGAGAGACCCTGGTATTAAACCATTAATGATGGCTGCATTCCACTTAGGAGAGGTCCTGGTAAAACATTACTGATGGCTGCATTCCACTTAGGAGAGGTCCTGGTATTAAACCATTACTGATGGCTGCATTCCACTTAGGAGAGGTCCTGGTATTAAACCATTACTGATGGCTGCATTCCACTTAGGAGAGACCCTGGTATTAAACCATTACTGATGGCTGCATGGCATGCTGACTCACTGAAATATCTTACTGGGACACTTGATGGAACTGAGCCATCGTTAAGGTGATCAATGTCAGCTGTGCTTCTCCTACTATGACAAGTCAACATGTCTGCTGTGTGTGTGTGTGTGTGTGTGTGTGTGTGTGTGTGTTTCCTTTGAAAAAAACATGAGAATCAGTGCCCTAAGCCCCCGACTACAGACTGATAAACACTGAACGAATCGGAGGCTGACGTACTTCAACATGGCCAGGAACGAAGGAGGCTCCACGTCAGGGATCCGGATCTCCTCCTGGTCCTCGGCCAGCTCTCCGTAAAACATGGCGTGGAACACGGAGCTGCCGACAGCCAGGACGTACTGACGTAGAGCAGAGGAACAACATCAGGGACGAGAACTCCACGCACAGACATCACACGAGACTCTCACTCACCAACGTGGCGTCGTGACTTTGCGTAAACATAAACGCCACTTTCCTAAAGCCAAATGGCGTGTTATCTGGACACACTTTTAGTGTGAGGTGCGTCGCGTTTGTTTTTTTTTTTTTACCTTGTGTCCCGGTACTCGCTGCGTCCCGCCAGGCGGCCCGACCACAAAGTGAACATCCGCCATCATCTCGTTGTTGAACATGACTGAATTCCTGCAAGGACACGAACATTGCACGACAACCGTTTAATCTTGCACGTAAAACACACAAAAAAACAACAATTACAATTCAGTAAAGTGACAGAACTGGCAGGTTTTAGGAGACCGTCCCACTCAGGATCTTCTGATGTTTTTTTTATTATAATCAACGACAGTCATGTTTCCATCGACGTATTTTAAATCGCATTAGAAAATGTTGATCAATCAATTTATCAATCAATCAATTTATTTATATATAGCACACTTAAAAACAACCATGGTTGACCAAGGTGCTTCACAGGTTAAAACAACAAATTACTGCTCATACATTTTATACAACAATAAAACATGTGTAATATACAGTATACGAGGTATAGTGAAATTAAAATAAAATTAAAATTACCAGGAAATTAACAAACCTAACTCGAAGGAAAAGCCAAAGAAAAAGTAATGAGTTTTTAACAATGATTTAAAGCATTCCAGAGTTTGGCAGGTTCTGATATGGACTGGCAAGTTGTTCCACAAGTTAGGGGCAGCTACACTGAAGGCTCGATCACCTCTGGTTTTTAGTCTGCTTCTCGGTACATCCAAGAGGAGGAGATTAGCGGATCTTAGCACTCTAGCCGGGATATGAGCGTGCAGAAGCTCTGTTAAATATAATGGAGCCAGGCCGTTTAAGCATTTAAAAGTCAGTAGTAAAATTTTAAAATCGATCCTATAATGAACAGGGAGCCAGTGGAGGTGACGCAACACAGGTGTGATATGGTCCCTCTTCCTCTTTCCTGTCAAGAGACGTGCAGCCGCATTTTGGACTAACTGCAAACGCTGAAGCGATGACTTGTCTAAGCCCACGTACAACGAGTTACAGTAGTCAAGGCGAGAGGTTATAAGGGCATTTATCACCCTTTCCAGATCTTTAGGATGGAGATATGCCTTTACCTTGGCTATAGTTCTCAACTGGAAAAAACACGATCTGACAGTGGCGGATATTTGTTGATTGAAACGGAAAAGAATCTTCCCCAAATTCGCAATTTCTTCACTCCTCTGTGACGGTGAACTGAATATCTTCGAGTTGGGGACAACGTCATCCCACCCTTCTGTACTCGCATCTCTTTTAGTTTCGGCATTGCCGATCTAAGTCACACTGGACAGCACCGAGCTCAACCAGACAAAATGCCACGGCGCTTGCAAGTGTCGCATATTTGGAAGATAGGTTCTTTTCGCTTCAGGCTCTTTAATAATAATAATAATAAATTGAATTTATATAGCGCTTTTCATGGACTCAAAGTCGCTTTACAGGGCAGGGTAGATTATAAAAACATAACAAAACAAAACGAGCAAACAAAACAAGTAGAACAAAACAAGATACAGATGACAGATGACATCTTTGACAGTGACAGTGTTCCCCCGACAACAGGCTTTTCTTCCAGCAAGCCTTTCTTCCACCAATCGGGACGCTGCGTACGGCAAACGACGTTTCTGTAATCACAGACTTCAACCATCACTCCTCGGCAGCGTTGGGTGCAACGCGTTACAGTAACGTAACAACTTTTTCGGGTAAAAAGTAGCGTAAGGCGCTACTACTGAAAAATGTGCTAACGAAACGTAGCTCCTTTTTCAATTCGGCGCAACGTTACTTTTCCCAGGGACAGATTTGACAGCTGCCTTCTCAGCTGCGCGCTCACAAGCTCCACACGGGACGCGACAGAGGCTGGTGGTGGCGGAGTAATCGCGGTGAGCGAGGAGGAGCCAAAGCTAACTTTTGAGAGCTTTTTAAGCTTCGTGGACTAAAGAAATCTAAGTTGACTGAGACCAAAACCACCGATTAGTCGACTCATCGACTAAGAGGGAGCAGCCCTACAGTGAACTGCCTCCTAGTTAGGGCTGCAACGGTATTTTTCTTCTTTTTTTGATAAATAATCATCAGTAATGTGGATATAATGAATAAGTAGGTAAAGTCAAATAATAAAAACAGCTAGATTAGTCCGGTAAGTTCAGAAAAGTACATCTCTTTGCTGTAATGCAGCCTTTAAAACCAGGAAAAGACACTTATGTCATATCACGATATTACAATATCCAAAATCTAAGATGATATCTAGTCTCGCTATATCACGATATTGCTATAATAGATATATTGCCCAGCCGCACTGCGATACATCAACCAGTGTGTCCCTGAGTAAGACATCTAACCCCTAGTTGCTCCAGAGGCGTGCGGTAACGGAAAGTAGCGTATATGAGCGCCGCTGTAAGGTAAAGCGAGAGGTAAAAACAGATAGCACAGATGATGTAAAGTGAGTTAAAAGTGAACAATAAAAACAACAAGCTACAGCTTCTCAAGACATTTTAGTGGCTTTATCTGTTGTCAAAACCGCCGGTAATGTGAATGGCATTTCCCCCGAAAAAAAAACATCAGCTGGCGGTGACGTGCCACTAAATACGTTAGTTAGTTAGTAATGGTTAGTTCCCACCAGAGGTGTATAGTCCAGGTGCCAGAAAGTAGAAATCCTGTCCAGCAGCTGTCCCAACCATCACTAAACCAGCTCCTCTACCAGGTAGATGAGCTGGTTAGTGAAAACACCTGTTCTAGATGTAGAGGCAGATCCAAAAACATGGCAGGATTTTTACTTTCTGGCACCTGGACTATACACGTCTGTTCAGCAACCAACACATCTTAGACGGTATACAGTAGTTTCCAAACGAGACATGGATGCACTACACAGACTTTTCAAATTAAAATATCAGCAACTGTACTTTAGAATAAAATTCTAATCTACTTTACAAAACTACCATCACAAATACTGAAATTCAAACATGTGTAGTCCAGGTGCCAGAAAGTAAAAATCCTGCCATGTTTTTGGATCTGCCTCTACATCTAGAACAGGTGTTTTCACTAACGAGCTCATCTACCTGGTAGAGGAGCTGGTTTAGTGATGGTTGGGGACAGCTGCTGGACAGGATTTCTACTTTCTGGCACCTGAACTATACACCTCTGGTTCCCACTGACCTCTCCCGGAGGGTGGGGTACAGGCCCTGCCAGTTGCAGCAGCCCTGCGTGGCCGCGGCGGCGCTGTGGCTGTTGTTGTTGGCGAGGTTCTGCTGTTGGTACTGGTCCTGGATGGAGGAGGAGGAGGTGCTGCTCGCTGAGGCGGAGGGGACCAGCTTCTTGGCGGGATACAGCTCTGCAGCCATATTATCTTGCAGTCAGACGGCAGGCCGAGTCATGGCAGCTCCGGGGCCAGCGCGCTCAACGGCTGCTGTCGGACCGGACCGGACCGGAGTCTGGAGAGCGCTGCCGAGGAAACAGACTTCTTTATTTTAATTAGATTGTAATTTTAAAAAGGCAAGGAAAGTTATCTATATAGCATGGCTCATAAGTGCAATTCAAAAGTACTTTACATAGGCATACACATACAAAGCAAATCATTTATAAGTAATCATTAGCAAAATATTCTTCTTTTTTTGTGGCCACTTTTGAATATGAATATGAATATATATATATATATATATTCCTCGATGCAGAAGGTCCCCTAAAAATATGGCCATTTCCACCAAAAAATCTTGGGGAATGTCCCCCCCTCCCATTCAAGTGAATGGACGTAATGTTCAAATTTGACAAAATTCATAAATTTTCAATTGCTAACTACTCATTCATACGTTCACCGAGAAACTCCATTCCAACTTCAACACGTTCCGCATCTTTCATACATTCAGGGTATGATTCAACTTTCAAATCCCATTCATACTTTTTAAAATATTCAACCTTGTTTGAGGCGCTAGAAATAAAGCCCTTCGGACATTTTTTTTTTTTTACATTAGACTGCATTGGATGGAATGCTCAGACTGAGATTTGGGGGATCCGAGTGAGGAGCGGTCTCTACTTTGCTGTGCCAGCCACAGTTTTAACTCTTCATAGATTAATTTTACAGAGAAAAGAGGGAATTTTGTGTCCTTTCTAACAATGGGCCCCATTCACCAACCGTTCTTATGAAGAAATGTGTTCTTAAACCCACCTCTTTCTTATCTTGGATTTGTTCTTTGTTTCTTATCTTGAAGTTGAGAAAAGTACGTCATATTCAGCCAGAGGTGGACTGTAACTAAGTACATTTACTCCAGTATAGTACCAAATGTTGAGGTACTAGTACTTTACTTGGGTCTTTTCTTTTCGTGCCACTTTCTACTTCTACTCCGCTAGAAATATTGTACTTTTTACTCCACTACATTCATCTGTTCCAGTTTTAGTTACTCCGCTACATTCATCTGTTCTAGCTTTAGTTACTAGTTACTTTAGTTACTCCGCTACATTCATCAGTTACAGCTTTAGTTACTAGTTACTTTAGTTACTCCGCTACATTCATCTGTTCCAGCTTTAGTTACTAGTTACTTTAGTTACTCTGCTACATTCATCTGTTCCAGCTTTAGTTACTAGTTACTTTAGTTACTCCACTACATTCATCTGTTACAGCTTTAGTTACTAGTTACTTTAGTTACTCCGCTACATTCATCTGTTCCAGCTTTAGTTACTAGTTACTTTAGTTACTCCGCTACATTCATCTGTTCCAGCTTTAGTTACTAGTTACTTTAGTTACTCCACTACATTCATCTGTTACAGCTTTAGTTACTAGTTACTTTAGTTACTAGTTACTTTAGTTACTCCTCTACATTCATCTGTTCCAGCTTTAGTTACTAGTTACTTTAGTTACTCTGCTAAATTCATCAGTTACAGCTTTAGTTACTAGTTACTTTAGTTACTCCGCTACATTCATCTGTTCCAGCTTTAGTTACTAGTTACTTTAGTTACTCCGCTACATTCATCTGTTCCAGCTTTAGTTACTAGTTACTTTAGTTACTCCGCTACATTCATCTGTTCCAGCTTTAGTTACTAGTTACTTTAGTTACTCCGCTACATTCATCTGTTCCAGCTTTAGTTACTAGTTACTTTAGTTACTCCGCTACATTCATCTGTTCCAGCTTTAGTTACTAGTTACTTTAGTTACTCCGCTACATTCATCTGTTCCAGCTTTAGTTACTAGTTACTTTAGTTACTCCGCTACATTCATCTGTTCCAGCTTTAGTTACTAGTTACTTTAGTTACTCCGCTACATTCATCTGTTCCAGCTTTAGTTACTTTACACATTAAGATTCCTGCACACACACACACACACACACACACACACACACACACACACACACACACACACACACACACACACACACATCTGACAGCTTTAGTTACTAGTTACTTTACACATTAAGATTACAGCACATAAAACACATGTAGTTTACAACAATATAACGACTACAAGTCTCATTACGTATTTGTCGGGTCTGATTAATGTGTCGTTAGGCAAACCAGCCGGTGTAACGGACGTGTGTGTGTGTGTTTTTTTTTGTGTTGGTGTTGTGTGTGTGTGTGTGTGTGTGAGACCATTAAACACATAACTGGTTGGATCCTTTACTCTTTCTACAATAAGATGATTCTTCTTTACTTTTAATACTTAAATCTCATTTTCCTGATGATACTTACAGACTTTTACTGAAGTAGTATCACTGCAGGTCTTGTACTTGTAACAGAGTATTGTTACAGTGTGGTATTAGTACTCTTAACTGCAGTAAAAGCTGTATAATACTATACTTCCTCCACTCCTAATATTAAGATATTTAAGTTACGCTCCTGTAGAGCTAACTAAAGCTAGCCCCACAGACAGACAGACAGACACACACACACACACACACACACACACACACACACACACACACACACACACACACACACACACACACACACACACACACACACACACACACACGTCCGTTACACCGGCTGGTTTGCCTAACGACACATTAATCAGTCCCGACAAATACGTAATGAGCCAAAATAATTTAGCATAATAATAAAAAGTCGGTTGGTAAACGTCCAAACCGCGGAGGTTTCTTTTACGTCTTAACTTTAGCATGCTAGCTAGCTTGTTAGCTGACTCAATAAAAGGCCGTTTTTCCGAGTTAATTTCTCGCTCAGCGTTAACATGTTTGGTTATTAACTCGGTTTCCACTTACTTTAGCGCTGGGTAGAAGCATTTATGGCCGTTTCTTCTCTCCACGTTCAGCAGGTTTTGAGTTGTTTTAACATCCGAGCGGCTCAGCTTTGTTTACAGTAGCTAGCTAGCTAGCTAGCTTCTTCTGCTACTGATGTTTACTTCTTCTCTTCTTCTTCCTCAGGGTTTTACGGCAGTTCGCGGCTGTTTACGGCAGAGGCAACTCATTAAAGGCACAGCGCTGCCACCTGGAGGCCGGAAGATGCAATTACACAAATACCAACTTAATTAATTAATAGAAGAAAAATAATAATAATATATATATAAAATAAATACATAAAATACAATTAATGCGAAAAAAATTATAATAATGAAATAAAAGTAATTAAAAAAATTAAGTTGAATAAATGAATAAATAAAATACAATTACAATTATTTTTCTATAGCTTGACATTTTTAATTCATCTAAAATGATTATGTTATTATTTTTCTTTCTGAACGGATATTGAAACGTAATCTTCTTTTAAATAAAAAAATTACTTAAATTTTTGTATATTTAGACTTGTTTTTATTGCGTTTGTTTTTCCTCCGTGGCGGTTTAATTAATTGTCCGTACGTATAATTATGAGTGTTTTTGCTATGCATATTATCTTTAATAATTATAATTAGTTGTTGTCTTTTTCTTAGTAGATGGAGTTGTAATAGGTTTTTATCTTTATTTAGATGCCTTCTGTTTTATCCTTTTCTTACCTGCACAAAGTAAACTTGTAAGTAGTCTACATCCACAAAGGTTTTGTCACTTTTGACGAAGCTTTTTTATGATAACATAACAGTGTGTAACCAGGCTGTGCTCTCTTTCCTCCCTCCCTCCAGTCTGTCCGACTGTCCCATCGGTGCCGCAGAGAAGATCCTCCCGACTGACAGTAAGACCCAATCAGAGGTCAGACCGTGTTCTCAGGTACCACCCACTCACGTTGAGTTAGACCAGCTTTAAGATAACGTGTTTGAATAATAATAATCTGTTTTGTCATGAAGGGAAACCTCTAATTTTCATGTTTTAATGAGGCATTTAAATCTAAACATATACCAAGAACTTTTGGTAACAGCTGTGGATTGCGTTTAACATTTTTTTCTTAAAGGTCCCATGACATGCTGCTTTTTTAATGCTTTTATATAGACCTTAGTGGTCCCCTAATACTGTATCTGAAGTCTCTTTTATATAGACCTTAGTGGTCCCCTAATACTGTATCTGAAGTCTCTTATATATAGACCTTAGTGGTCCCCTAATACTGTATCTGAAGTCTCTTATATATAGACCTTAGTGGTCCCCTAATACTGTATCTGAAGTCTCTTTTATATAGACCTTAGTGGTCCCCTAATACTGTATCTGAAGTCTCTTATATATAGACCTTAGTGGTCCCCTAATACTGTATCTAAAGTCTCTTTTATATAGGCCTTAGTGATCCCCTAATACTGTATCTGAAGTCTCTTTTATATAGACCTTAGTGGTCCCCTAATACTGTATCTGAAGTCTCTTATATATAGACCTTAGTGGTCCCCTAATACTGTATCTGAAGTCTCTTATATATAGACCTTAGTGGTCCCCTAATACTGTATCTGAAGTCTCTTTTATATAGACCTTAGTGGTCCCCTAATACTGTATCTGAAGTCTCTTATATATAGACCTTAGTGGTCCCCTAATACTGTATCTAAAGTCTCTTTTATATAGGCCTTAGTGATCCCCTAATACTGTATCTGAAGTCTCTTTTATATAGGCCTTAGTGGTCCCCTAATACTGTATCTGAAGTCTCTTTTATATAGACCTTAGTGGTCCCCTAATACTGTATCTGAAGTCTCTTATATATAGACCTTAGTGGTCCCCTAATACTGTATCTGAAGTCTCTTTTATATAGACCTTAGTGGTCCCTAATACTGTATCTGAAGTCTCTTTTATATAGACCTTAGTGGTCCCCTAATACTGTATCTGAAGTCTCTTTTATATAGACCTTAGTGGTCCCTAATACTGTATCTGAAGTCTCTTTTATATAGACCTTAGTGGTCCCCTAATACTGTATCTGAAGTCTCTTTTATATAGACCTTAGTGGTCCACTAATACTGTATCTGAAGTCTCTTTTATATAGGCCTTAGTGGTCCCTAATACTGTATCTGAAGTCTCTTTTATATAGACCTTAGTGGTCCCCTAATACTGTATCTGAAGTCTCTTTTATATAGACCTTAGTGGTCCCTAATACTGTATCTGAAGTCTCTTTTATATAGGCCTTAGTGGTCCCCTAATACTGTATCTGAAGTCTCTTTTATATAGACCTTAGTGGTCCCCTAATACTGTATCTGAAGTCTCTTTATATAGACCTTAGTGGTCCCCTAATACTGTATCTGAAGTCTCTTTTATATAGGCCTTAGTGGTCCCCTAATACTGTATCTGAAGTCTCTTTTATATAGGCCTTAGTGGTCGCCTAATACTGTATCTGAAGTCTCTTTTATATAGACCTTAGTGGTCCCCTAATACTGTATCTGAAGTCTCTTTTATATAGACCTTAGTGGTCCCTAATACTGTATCTGAAGTCTCTTTTATATAGGCCTTAGTGGTCCCTAATACTGTATCTGAAGTCTCTTTTATATAGACCTTAGTGGTCCCTAATACTGTATCTGAAGTCTCTTTTATATAGACCTTAGTGGTCCCCTAATACTGTATCTGTGGCCTTGACCAACTGCTACTCCAGAGCAGTAGGTCTAATACTCCAGGACAGTCCTGTGGGTCCTTCTGGGTCAAAATGTACTTTTTTGGTGCTTTTTGCGACATTTTTTTCTACCTTTTTTTGATGTTTTTGATGCTTTTTTAAAATTCATGCTCAATAAACCTAATTTACATGACATTATACCACATTTTTTAGTAAGAAATGTGGTATAATGTCAAAAAAAGTTTATTATTTATTATTATTTTTTATTATTATATAAAAAATTATTTTGACCATTAATTAAGATCACAGGCTGTCAAAGTTTATAAAACACCCAAAATGTACGGGATTCATACAATGTACATCCAAGTTAACTTTTTGGGGGTAATTTGGTTGAAAGAAACCCATATTTCTGATATAAAAACACTTAAACCCTTGTGTAGTCTTCCTGTAGACCAGGCAACTTTTTTATATTTCTGGGTCAAAATTTACTTCTTTTTTTTCCGACGTTGAGGTCGTCTTTTTCGAAGCTTCTGTCGCTTTTCCCCAAAGTTTTTTATAAGTTTTTTTGTCACTTCTTAACGATGTTTTTATCACATTTTTTCTGCGCTTTTTTTTGACGCGTTTTTTCTCTCCAAATGCTATAAACTAGCCTAGACATCTAGACGCACCCTAGCAGCAGCAAATGTAATCTGCAGCCAGGGGGGGGTCTAGGCACTCTCTGTTGGTTTGCGAGCTGGAAAAACAAACTCTAGTCAGGCCAATCACATCGTGTATAGAGTGGGTGGGCGGGGCTTATGGCTGCTGCTGCTGCTGGAGAACAGCTGTCTTCTGAAGACTCGGAGTTCAGCTTTTCTTTGAGAGAAGAACAAAGAATGGCTCTGAAGTCATTCTTAAAAAAGGGAAGATGTGTTCAGAGTTTAAAGTTTAATCTATCAGCTATAGCGTTGCTCTGATTGGTTGGAGCGCTCTCCTATTGCGTGCAGAGGGGAATTTGAAAGAAAACCGTTTGTCCCGCCCCTCAGATTGAGCCCTGACCAATGGGGGAGTTCCCAGACCTCAACATCTGGATGTGGCTCTGGCTCGTCAGGATAATAAAATTGAATAAAACGCCCAAATTCAAATGAAAGGACTGAGCTGATCTTGTATTTGACTTGTGAAGAGTGACGATTGTATGGAACCATCCACGTTATTATTTATATATATATCTTTTTGACAATTTAGTTGAAAGGAAACCAAAATTTCTGATAAAGAAACTTTGTGAAAATGGGTCAAATGTGACCAGAGGACAACAGGAGGGTTAAGTTCATAGTACGTACTTATACATTGTATAAGGGGTGTCAAACTCAATTTGGCCAAGGGCCACACTGGAAAAAGAGAATCACATCAAGGGCCACACATATATAGTTACGTGCTTTTATCTCATCGAAAAACGAAAATATCTTTGACTCAATTATTGCATGTATCATATAGTCTTCTCACTTACAGTTTGATCCACATAAAGCCCTGAAAAAGTTCCAAAGCCATCCTAGAATTTAGCTAATCAAGCAAAACGATGATTACATTTTCTAAGTAGGCTTCCACAACAGCTGACTCACAACCCGAATATGAAAACTCTCTGGTTCTGGGGGGGGGGGACTTGTGAGTCTCAAAGTCGGCAAATTTGCCCAAATTCTGCTTTGAGTGTGGCATAATTGCAAGGTTAATAAACAAGTTTCCCATGTTTTTTGGTTTGGCACAAAACTAGGTGGGCCCAAAATTGATTGTGAACCTAAATTGGGGCCGAATTTGGCCCACGGGCCTCGGGTTTGACACATGTGTTATACAATGACCATAAAGTCAAGTCTGATTCTGTGTTTTGTTGTGTATATATATATATATATATATATATATATATATATATATATATATATATATATATATATATATATATATATATATATATACATATATATATATATATATATATATATATATATATATATATAATATATATATATACCAAAGTTTGGACTTTGACAATGCGTTTCTTTTTTATTTTCATGACTATTTACATTGTAGATTCTCACTGGCAGTAAATTGTGTTAAATGAAGAACATATGGAATTATGTAATTAAAAAAGTGTGAAATAACTGAAAACATATCTTATATTTTAACCACCCTTTGCTTTTTTATTAATAAGGGAAATACTTCCACTAATGAACCCTGACAAAGCACACCTGTGAAGGTAAAACCATTTCAGGTGACTACCTCATGAAGCTCATTGAGAGAACACCAAGGGTTTGCAGAGTTATCAAAAAAAGCAAAGGGTGGCTACTTTGAAGAATCTAAAATATAAGACATGTTTTCAGTTATTTCACACTTTGTTGTTAAGTACATAATTCCATATGTGTTCATTCATAGTTTTGATGCCTCTGGGAGAATCTACAATGTAAATAGTCATGAAAAATAAAAAGGAAACGATTGAATGAGAAGGTGTGTCCAAACTCTTTGGCCTGTACTGTGTATATATATATATATATATATATATATATATATATATATATATATATATATATTATATTCGATAAGTTGAAGCTGTAATAAAAAGGCCTACATGTTGCTGTTGGTGCTGAAACAAAGAACCACGACCCCGTCATGATATATTATAACATATTCCTTTATTGTTACTGATAACATGAATGAAAAGAAATAAACCTTTATGTACAGACAGCCGGGCTGGCTTCTATGATGTCTAAATATAATGTCTCTTTAATAACTCTCACTGTACACAATAAAGGACAACGATCATTTACAGGCACACTGAACGAGGCTCTGCTATTGGCCACAGAAGACAACGAAATATAAACGTGAAGAGAGTCCAGTGTGTGTTACAGCCGCTGTGTGTGTGTGTGTGTGTCTCTGTCTGTGTGTGTGTGTCTCTGTCTGTGTGTGTGTGTCTCTGTCTGTGTGTGTGTGTCTCTGTCTGTGTGTGTGTGTCTCTGTCTGTGTGTGTGTGTCTCTGTCTGTGTGTGTGTGTCTCTCTGTGTGTGTGTGTCTCTGTCTGTGTGTGTGTGTGTCTCTGTCTGTGTGTGTGTCTGTGTGTGTGTGTGTGTCTCTGTCTGTGTGTGTGTGTCTCTGTCTGTGTGTCTCTGTCTGTGTGTGTGTGTGTGTGTTTTAGTGTGTATGTACGTACTGTATGTATGTATGTATGTATGTGTGTGTGTATGTGTGTGTATGTACATACTGTATGTATGTATGTATGTATGTATGTATGTATGTGTGTGTATGTACGTACTGTATGTATGTACATATGTAGTATGTATGTATGCATGCATGCATGTGTGTATGTATGTACGTAAGTACGTATGTATGTATGTATGTATGTTTGTATGTACATATGTAGTATGTATGTATGTGTATATATGTATGTGTATATATGTATGTATGTATATATGTATGTGTGTATGTACATATGTAGTATGTATGTATGTATGTACGTACATATGTAGTATGTGTATATATGTATGTGTGTGTGTATGTATGTACGTACGTATGTATGTATATATGTAGTATGTATGTATGTGTGTGTATGTATGTATGTATGTGTGTGTATGTATGTGTATATATGTATGTGTGTGTATGTATGTACGTACATATGTAGTATGTATGTGTATATATGTATGTGTGTGTGTATGTATGTACGTACGTATGTATGTATATATGTAGTATGTATGTATGTGTGTGTATATATGTATGTATGTGTGTGTATGTATGTGTATATATGTACGTATGTGTGTATGTACGTTATGTATGTATGTACGTACATATATATGTATGTATATATGTACGTACGTACGTATGTGTGTGTGTATGTACTGTATGTATGGGTATATGTACGTATGTATATATGTATGTATATATGTATGTAGTGTGATAATCAGCTCCAGTGGTTTTATAATTAATAAAGTACACAGATGTGAATGGAGTCTGGTATTAATTAAACTATTTAGGTTAATTGATTCTGGATTATTTGAGTATGAAAATAGACGGTTCTTGTGAACCATTCGTACGTAAAAAATATGTAATAAAACACAGCGCTTTCAAGCCGGGGAGCTTGGAGTTCATGTCCCGGAAGAAGTTAGAGCTTCAGTGCGTAACTTTTTCACATTAATGAACGTCCGTTACATTCAAGCCGTTGACTATGTTCAGAAGATTGTGTCGTCCGGCGACTTTCCCGCCATCTTTTTTCGAATCTTAACCAGTCGGTTTGTTGTCTAAACTTAACGGTCGTCGCCGCATGTCGCTCGCCTTTTTGTCGCTCGCCTTTTTGTCGGCTAAACTTAACTGTAAATACCGCTGAATTTAAAAGGAGAATTCCGGCCAATTTTTAACGTTAATCTTGACATAACACACTTCCGACTTGACGCAGCTTACGGTCTTTTCGCGGTACTTGCGTTTCCAATCTTTACCAAAAATGTTAGCAGACTTGATCTACACCCATCTAACAATCTACGTATGAATGTTCCTATATGTACGTGGACATTTAGATGTCTAATTAGTGTATGAAAGTTACTTTGATGAGGAAGTAATAGCGCTCGGGCCACGATCTTTTCCACTAAAACGTTTCTATTTTTACTGTACTGGAAATTAAGGCTAACGGCTAACTCACCGGAGATAGCGTACTTTAGCCGGCTCTTGTAAAGTAAGAAATTAAAGTAAACAGTTAAAGCTATATACCGTTAGAAAGGTAAGAAGCTACACTTTAGTTTTACACCGTTAAATTAACTGAAAACATTAATAGATCATTTATATTTGAACAGATATTTTGATAGAACGTTGGCCAATAAGTGTCCGAACGTGGACACAGTGACGCTACAGACGCCTGGCTGAACACACTTATCATGGACGGCAGCTAGCAGCTAGCAGCTAGCAGCTAGCAACTAGCAGCTAGCAACTAGCAGCTAGCAACTAGCAGCTAGCAACTAGCAGCTAACAGGGCGAGCTACCTACCAGCAGGATCGAGACAGGGTAGGTGAATTTAAACAATGTCTGAGTGGAAAACGCATCTTGTTGTCACGTAAGGGCCCTGTTCATGTTGCACAGGCATTTTAATTGCATGTTGTGTCTGTTAAGAGGCACAAAGGCACTCTAAAACTTGCCCCAACAACTGCCGTTTTAGCTAAGTGGAAGCTCGTACACGTAGCTGCAGCTACTCCGTGTTGCCTGCACCGATTCGGGACGTGATTTTTTCAAACTACAGTACACGCATATTTATAGCGATCAAGATTAACGTAAAAAATTGGCCAGAATTCTCCTTTAACCGTCATGTGAACAGCTGGCGCCCGGCGTTAATGTCTTCCGATTGTTGTGCATGAGTTAAGAATCCGTTCACGGGAACGCGTTGGAAAATAAACCAAAAATATGCACCAAAAACCACCTGATTTTCATTCAGCGTGCCATAAACTGCCATGTCATGTTTCTGCAACACTGGGAACCAGACTCCATTCAAAATCATCCCAAAAACTATTGAGTGTAGGTATGTTTTCACAAGAGATTGGAGAAATATTTCCACTTTAGGGCCAAATTATCTCTTTACACACAAGTCTAGAAAAACTGTGGGCATCACTACACGGAAAGCTGAGGTTGTTCTGAACATTTTGATATGAAACACACGGGGATCACTTATATGAAAACACCCTAAAAAATGTAAATTCAAGAAGATATCTAAAAATGCCCGTAGACCTCAGAGGGTTAAAGGGTAACTACCTTTTTGTGTCTAAGTGACTGATGGGAACAATAATCTTTGACATTGGTCCAGTGTTAAGAGAGATCTCTGCAGTCGGCAGCAGAGAAACAAGCTACGATGTGAGTTAATAGTAATTGTCCATCTTGTATTTACCTTCACTAAAGTGCAGGTTTTGCCGCTGACAGACTCAGATTATTATTCTAAGTGTCTGACAACATTATAGAAAGGATCCCTACAGAGATGGACCTTTAAAAACCTCTTTGAGACCTTTCTGTTTAACCAGAAACCATAACCATAACCCACCAGACTCCATTTAAAAAAACACTACTTTTAGCGTGTATAGAGCCGGCATATCTCCACCAGACTCCATGTAAATAATCAGGACTTTTAGCGTGTATAGAGCCAGCATATCTCCACCAGACTCCATGTAAATAATCAGGACTTTTAGCGTGTATAGAGCCGGCATATCTCCACCAGACTCCATGTAAATAATCAGGACTTTTAGTGTGTATAGAGCCGGCATATCTCCACCAGACTCCATGTAAATAATCAGGACTTTTAGCGTGTATAGAGCCGGCATATCTCCACCAGACTCCATGTAAATAATCAGGACTTTTAGCATGTATAGAGCCAACATATTTTCACATGTAAATCAGTAAACTGTGTGTTTATTTCAACCAAAACTAGAGTTGTGATGGTTGGAAAAGTGGAAAGACGACCCAAAACGGCTTCTCATAGTTTTATTTTGTTTCTGTGGACTTTGAATGAAGTGTGTTTTACGATGCTAAAATCACTGTTTATTTACATGGAGTCTGGTGGGTTTAAAAAACGGAATTTCGTGGATGTTTTTATATTTAAAAAAAGAATCTTACTCTTTAACAGAAAGGTCGACCTCCTTAGAAATCCTTTCCATAATGTTGTCAGACACTTAGAATAATAATCTGAGTCTGTCAGCGGCAAAACAAGCACTTTAGTGAAGGTAAATACAAGCTGGACAATTACTATTAACTCACATTGTAGATTGTTTCTCTGCTGCCGACTGCAGCGATCTCACTTAACACTGGACCAATGTCAAAGATTGTTGTTCCCATCAGTCACTTATAGACACAAACACATAGAAACATAGGGTCCAGGTTGAAAAACAACGGTAGTTCCCCTTTAAACTAAAGCTGCAAACAAAGATTAGTCGATAACTTGTCAACCATTAAATTAATCGGCAACTATTTTGATAATCCATTAATCAGTTTGTCTAATTTCTTATGTAAAAACAGTAAAACTTCTCTGATGCCCGCTTGTTAAATGTGAATATTGTTCTAGTTTCTTCTCTCCTCTGTGACAGTGGACTGAATATCTTTGACATTTTTTTCCAGGTTCTTAAATGTGAATATTTCCAAAATGAGATTTCTGTTACTGAGCTCAAATTAAAGAGGCTATATGTAACTTTCAGTTTGTGTTGATTCTAGCGGTAGTGTTTTTACCACACCTGCTGTCGAAAAAGGTCTTTTCATTACGGTTCTGTATTGAACACTGTAGAATACTAAATTAGTGTAATGCCGCTGACACAACAACCCGATTATCGGCCTTCGGACAGTCTGGCGAGCTCGGTGACTCGAGCCTGTTCGGTGTTTTCCGTGCCGTCGGCTTTAATTTTGGCCGACCTAACTTGCTGGGTCGGAGGGCGGGCAGTCGGACTCAACGACCAATCTGATTGGTGGAGCGCTAACCGGGGGAAATGACGAGCGGGATGAGCGTGACTAGAACTTCTCAAAATCTGACGAATATCTTCTAAAGTGACAAATTTCCCTCCCTTGCTTTTTCTGTCTTCGGTCACTCTCTATCTCGCTCGACCATATAGCGTTACCGTGCTGGAGGGCAGTCATCGAGGCTCCGTCTATCTGCCATTTCGACCAGCGATTTGTAATATACAAATAAAATGGATTATGGATCATTTTATTTCTATAGGAGACGACTTTTACGGTCTAAAACCAGCCTCTGGAGACTCGACCAGCTGACTTCTCTATTGGCTGTTGAAACAGGAGATGTCTCTTACGTACTAAAACCAGCTTTTGGAGACTTGACCAGCTGACTTCTCTATTGGCTGTTGAGAGGTGACGTCTCTTACGTTATGAAACCAGCCTCTGGAGACTCCACCAGCTGACTTCTGTATTGGCTGTTGAGAGGTGACAACTATTATGGTCTAAAACCAGCCTCTGGAGACTCCACCAGCTGACTTCTGTATTGGCTGTTGAGAGGTGACGTCTCTTACGTTAGGAAACCAGCCTCTGGAGACTCCACCAGCCGACTTCTCTATTGGCTGTTGAGAGTTTACGACTATTACGATCTAAAACCAGCCTCTGGAGACTGGACCAGCTGACTTCTCTATTGGCTGTTGAAACAGGAGACGTCTCTTACGTACTAAAACCAGCCTCTGGAGACTCCACCAGCCGACTTCTCTATTGGCTGTTGAGAGGTGACGACTATTACGGTCTAAAACCAGCCTCTGGAGACTCGACCAGCTGACTTCTCTATTGGCTGTTGAAAGGTGACGACTATTACGGTCTAAAACCAGCCTCTGGAGACCAGCTGAGTCGCAGCGACACCATCAGCTGCCGTCTACCTGCCACAAACCATTCTGTGACATCGCGGGAAAACTCTGACCCGGGCAGATGCCTTGCTATAAACAATATAAAAACAGCGTTCTTTACACGGTTAGTCTCGTTTGCTGTTACAGGTCATTTAAGACCGTCCATCCATCCATCTTCGTCGGGTTGTGGGGGCAGCAGCTCCAGCAGGGGACCCCAAACTTCCCTTTCCCGAGCCACATTAACCAGCTCTGACTAGGGGGGATCCTGAGGCCTCCTCCCAGCTGGAGGTGCCTGGAACACCTCCCTAGGGAGGCGCCGAGGGGGCATCCTTAGGCCCTCTGCACACTGGCTGCGTGGCGTTGAGCGTGGCGTTTCTGTTGCGTGTCATCTGTGTGGCGTTTTCTATGTCTTTGCACATCAGAAAGGTGTCTGACATGGAGGTTTCCCATTGATAAAAATGAAATAATAGTGTGTTCTTCAACTTTATTAAACATAAATATATTCTGATCGGATTACAGCAAAGAAAACGTCGGCAGCATTGACGGCAGAATAGGCTCCAGAATGTTTCGTCCTGTATTGACAGGTGCAATATTTGAAAATGAAATATTTTAATTACATTCATACATCTGCATTTATGTCAAAACTTCGAGACTTTCAAACATCAACATGTCATTTATTAATACAGTACAGGCCAAAAGTTTGGACACACCTTCTCATTCAATGTGTTTCCTTTTTATTTTCATGACTATTTACATTGTAGATTCTCACTGAAGGCATCAAAACTATGAATGAACACATATGGAATTATGTACTTAACAAAAAAGTGTGAAATAACTGAAAACATGTCTTATATTTTAGATTCCTCAAAGTAGCCACCCTTTGCTTTTTTTGATAACTCTGCAAACCCTTGGTGTTCTCTCAATGAGCTTCATGAGGTAGTCACCTGAAATGGTTTTACCTTCACAGGTGTGCTTTGTCAGGGTTCATTAGTGGAATTATTTCCCTTATTAATAAAAAAGCAAAGGGTGGCTACTTTGAGGAATCTAAAATATAAGACATGTTTTCAGTTATTTCACACTTTTTTGTTAAGTACATAATTCCATATGTGTTCATTCATAGTTTTGATGCCTTCAGTGAGAATCTACAATGTAAATAGTCATGAAAATAAAAAGGAAACGCATTGAATGAGAAGGTGTGTCCAAACTTTTGGCCTGTACTGTATGTATTTGTGTCTAAACGACATATAAACATCTTTTCCTGTTCTACGTTGCCTGGAAACGCTTCCAACACGCTTGCGTGTCGCGTGAAAAATAGGCGTCGGTTCTATTTCTAGCGTGCATTTGCGTTTTCGGCGCCGGAGACGTGCGTGTCGCGCAGGCAGTGTGCACGCTCTAACCTGTTACCATGGCAGCTGACACGCTCACGCCACCCAGCCAGTGTGCAGGCGGCCTTAACCAGACGCCCAAACCACCTCAACTGGCTCCTTTAGACGCAAAAAAAAGCTAATTTTAAGACCATTATGTGAAAAATGACAGAGCTTCAGAAACATGAAAAAAGTTACATACAGTCACTTTAAGATGAAACAGCAAAAGCATCCACAGTCATTTTCTACATAGATTTTACAAGGAAAGCTTAATAACGTCACATAAGTAATGTTTTGATCTTTCGGGCTCAACTAGAAGTCCCTAAATAATTTGCTTTTCACTTAATTTGCTTCCCACAAAATTTCCCTTAAATTACACCACATACGCTTATAAATAGATCTGCTTTAATACTTAAAAACTATACACGTGTGCATCTGTTCACCCCTTTTTTTTTTGTTTTTTTTTTACAGAAACACAACACAAAATCCCCCAAAAGTTTTCCCTCCGTTTCCCACGAACACGACAAGTTTGAGATGATCATTTTGGCAAAAAAGGCAGAAAACCCCCAAAGTGTTACGTAGTGCCGAGAGGTAAAGTCACGTACATCTACGTACGTCTTAAGGGCGCTGACGCACCAACCCGATTTATCGGCCTTCGGACAGTCTGGCGAGAGTCTGTTCGGTGCGTTTCCGTGCCGTCGTCAGTCTGAGGAGCCGTCGGCTTTAATTTGGGCCGATTTGACTTGTTGAATCGGCCGGTGGGCGGCCGGACTCAATGACCAATCTGATTGGTGGAGTGCTAGCCCTTGACTAGCGAATCAGTGCGCTTATGTCAAAGGTCCCATGGCATGACAATTTCACTTTATGAGGCTTTTTAACATTAGTATGAGTTCTTGAGATTTCAGATACAGTATTAGGGGACCACTAAGGTCTATATTAAAGAGACTTCAGATACAGTATTAGGGGACCACTAAGGTCTATATAAAAGAGACTTCAGATACAGTATTAGGGGACCACTAAGGCCTATATAAAAGAGACTTCAGATACAGTATTAGGGGACCACTAAGGTCTATATAAAAGAGACTTCAGATACAGTATTAGGGGACCACTAAGGCCTATATAAAAGAGACTTCAGATATAGTATTAGGGGACCACTAAGGTCTTTATAAAAGAGACTTCAGATACAGTATTAGGGGACCACTAAGGCCTATATAAAAGAGACTTCAGATACAGTATTAGGGGACCACTAAGGTCTATATAAAAGAGACTTCAGATACAGTATTAGGGGACCACTAAGGTCTATATAAAAGCATCCAAGGAGCATCATGTCATGGGACCTTTAAAATGACCAATTACCGGAAACGACGAGCGGGATGAGCCTGACCAACTCCTCTCAAAATCTGAGGAAAATCTTAAAAAAACTGACCTTTGTTGATCTGAAATGAGATTCAGCAACTGCACGGCCTATTTCTCTCCTAAAAAGTTTTTACACAAACACGTTTCGGTGAACTATTTTCGTGAAATACGAGATCGTATTCCGAACGAGACGCCATTAATGGTCCGGCTTTGAAATTCGGGAGAAGCCAGACCCACGTGACGTGAGTTTTGGACCAACTCGGGGAGACTGATCGGTCCGACTGGCTTTCCTGCCGAGGGCCGGCCGTCTGGTTGGTGCGTCAGAGCCTTTACAACACCAGCGGAAACCCCCCCCAAAAAATAAAAACTTCACCTTTCAAGTAAAACAGAGAATCTATATACCTGCATCATACAAGTCTGTCACCAAAAAAACACACAAAGAGTTGCTTAAAAAACTCGTTATCTCTCCAAAATAAGAATAATTACAACAAAATACAATATCTTCAGGCAGTCGGCGTATAAAGCAGTTTACAAATCTAGAGTTTTTGGGAACTGAAGGGCTGTAAAGTGTTATTAAAAGGTGCCCTGCCATACAAAACCGTTTTGACTTGCATTTTTTGAGATATGTAAGGTCCATATGTGTTTGTGTTATGTGGTGAATGTGAAAATGAACTGCTGCCTCCTCTGTCAGCTCTAGACACTGAACAGAAATAAGCAGAGAAATCAGACCAATCACAGAAGCTGGTCAGTCTGACATCATACTGCCTGAGCTCATTACTATTCATGAGCTCGCCCAGTTGGGCTGGGGTAAAGGATTCTGATAACCAGGCTCTCATTGGCTAGCTGCTAGCCAATCAGATTCAAACAGCTTAGCTCGTTGAATATTAATGATAACTGGCAGAAATCGAGCCGAATCTTCGTGCAGGCTTTCTATACCGCGCTAGAATGGCTTGAAACAAGGTAACCAAGGTTACAGAGTCCATGGTAGACCTTCAGACATCACCACAAAGTCATGAAATACGTGTGGCAGGGCACCTTTAAACAGTGTTGTTATTTCACACAAACAAAATGAGCTAATTAGCGTTAGCAACAACAAGGTTTTTAGTAGGAAGCGTCTCGACTCGGTTTCCGAGTCTTTTGGCCTTTTTGTCATTTGGCGTAAATGTTTGATGTGATCAAAGTAAAAACAGGTGAATGAGAAGAGCTGTAGCTCGTCACCGTTTTCCCATCTTTAAAACGCACGATAAAGAGCGGCAGGTGGTTTCAAAAACGAAGCGATCGATCGACACGTTCTCACTCCCAACTCGTGAATTACTGACACTCGCTGGGCCCTATTTTAACGATGTAAGCGCATTTAGGGCCAAATTTAGTGTCCAAAATATGGAAAAGAATGGAAAAAAGGGTCTGTGTGCACGGGCACCTGGTTCTAAAGGGTTGTACTTAGTGTCTTCATTAATCAGAGGTGTTTTTTTTTCGCGTAACATGCAATCAACCAATCAGAGATCATCTCCCATTCCCTTTAAAAGTATGTACCAGAGTCTGATAGGACCAGGCTAATGGACCACAGTCTGGTAGGACCAGGCTAATGGACCAGAGTCTGGTAGGACCAGGCTAATGGACCACAGTCTGGTAGGACCAGGCTACAGTACCAGAGTCTGGTAGGACCAGGCTAATGGACCAGAGTCTGGTAGGACCAGGCTAATGGACCAGAGTCTGGTAGGACCAGGCTACAGTACCAGAGTCTGGTAGGACCAGGCTAATGGACCAGAGTCTGGTAGGACCAGGCTACAGTACCAGAGTCTGGTAGGACCAGGTTAGTGTACCAGAGTCTGATAGGACCAGGCTAATGGACCACAGTCTGGTAGGACCAGGCTAATGGACCAGAGTCTGGTAGGACCAGGCTACAGTACCAGAGTCTGGTAGGACCAGGCTACAGTACCAGAGTCTGGTAGGACCAGGCTAATGGACCAGAGTCTGGTAGGACCAGGCTACAGTACCAGAGTCTGGTAGGACCAGGCTAATGGACCAGAGTCTGGTAGGACCAGGCTACAGTACCAGAGTCTGGTAGGACCAGGCTAATGTACCAGAGTCTGGTAGGACCAGGCTACAGTGCCAGAGTCTGGTAGGACCAGGCTAATGTACCAGAGTCTGGTAGGACCAGGCTACAGTACCAGAGTCTGGTAGGACCAGGCTAGCGTAGCAGAGTCTGGTAGGACCAGGCTAATGGACCAGAGTCTGGTAGGACCAGGCAAGTGTACCAGAGTCTGGTAGGACCAGGCTAGTGTACCAGAGTCTGGTAGGACCAGGCTAATGGACCAGAGTCTGGTAGGACCAGGCTAGTGTACCAGAGTCTGGTAGGACCAGGCTAATGTACCAGAGTCTGGTAGGACCAGGCTAATGGACCAGAGTCTGGTAGGACCAGGCTACAGTACTAGAGTCTGGTAGGACCAGGCTAATGGAACAGAGTCTGGTAGGACCAGGCTACAGTACTAGAGTCTGGTAGGACCAGGCTACAGTACCAGAGTCTGGTAGGACCAGGCTAATGGAACAGAGTCTGGTAGGACCAGGCTACAGTACTAGAGTCTGGTAGGACCAGGCTAATGGAA
>NC_053112.1:5329673-5337173 GCF_010015445.1 Perca fluviatilis | reverse complement strand
TCCATAAATGACTCCAACTGGTCCATAACAGACTCCAACTGGTCCATAACAGACTACAACTGGTCCAGAACTGACTACAACTGGTCCAGAACTGACTAGAGCTGGTCCAGAACTGACTCCAACTGGTCCAGAACTGACTCCAACTGGTCCAGAACTGACTACAGCTGGTCCAGAACTGACTAGAGCTGGTCCAGAACTGACTCCAACTGGTCTAGAACTGACTACAACTGGTCCAGACCTGACTACAACTGGTCCAGAACTGACTCCAACTGGTCCAGAACTGACTACAACTGGTCCATAACAGACTACAACTGGTCCATAAATGACTCCAACTGGTCCAGAACTGACTACAAACTGACTCCAACTGGTCCAGAACTGACTACAACTGGTCCAGAACTGACTACAAACTGACTCCAACTGGTCCAGAACTGACTACAACTGGTCCAGAACTGACTACAACTGGTCCATAAATGACTCCAACTGGTCCATAACAGACTCCAACTGGTCCAGAACTGACTACAACTGGTCCAGAACTGACTACAACTGGTCCATAAATGACTCCAACTGGTCCATAACAGACTCCAACTGGTCCATAACAGACTCCAACTGGTCCAGAACTGACTACAACTGGTCCAGAACTGACTAGAGCTGGTCCAGAACTGACTCCAACTGGTCCAGAACTGACTCCAACTGGTCCAGAACTGACTACAAACTGACTACAACTGGTCCAGAACTGACTACAAACTGACTAGAACTTGTCCAGAACTGACTACAACTGGTCCAGAACTCAGCCGCCCGACTCATCACCTGCTCCAAATCCTGGCACCACATTACTCCAGTCCTAAAACAACTCCACTCTTCCTATCTCCCACCGGATCACCCACAAAATCCTGGTCCTCACCTACAAAGCCCTCCACCATCTGGCCCCCTCATACCTCACTGACCTCCTCTCCCCCTACCAACCCTCACGGTCCCTCAGATCCACCTCAGCCGGTCTCCTCTCCCCCTACCAACCCTCACGGTCCCTCCGATCCACCTCAGCCAGTCTCCTCTCCCCCTACCCCCTCACGGTTCCTCAGATCCACCTCAGCCGGTCTCCTCTCCCCCTACCAACCCTCACGGTCCCTCAGATCCACCTCAGCCGGTCTCCTCTGCATCCACAAGTCCAACCTCTGCAGTTTTTGGGGACAGAGCCTTCTCCAGGGCAGCTCCCAGGCTCTGGAACTCCCTCCCCCAAGAGATCAGAACCTCTGAGTCCCTCACCATCTTCCAGTCCCGCCTCAAGACCCATCTCTTCACCTCTGCCTATCCCTAGCCCCATGCCCCCCTCCCCTTTTCATCAGTGCCTGAATCTTCTTTTGTTTTGTTTGTCTCTATTATCTATACCTGCCCTGTAAAGAGACTTTGAGTTCTTGAAGCGCTATATAAATTCAATTTATTATTATTATTATTATTAATATAATATAATAATAATAATTAAGAAAAAGGTAAACAACGGCAGAACTGGCAGCAGCATTGACGTCAATGCTTAGATCTGATTGGATGAGCTACTTGGTGGGATCGAGCCTTTCATTCACCATAACAGAGCTCATCTTAACCCAGTGAGTTCACCAGAGAGACCTGCAGTCACTCTGAGAGTCCTGGCCCCTGGTCTCCCACAAACACTGATATACTGATTATTAAACCGTGGGTTTTGTGAACCGTACCACCCCTAATAGACTGTATATTATATGTGAGATGTTTCTGGTCTGTTGGCTGAATACTCACTCCCTGACATGAGGTACAGTCCGTTGGGATCCACGGCCAGACACGTGACAGAGTCCAGGTACCACCCAGTGGATCACCCTCAACCTTCAAGTCAGAACACCAATAAAACACACACACACAATACCAACAATAACAATAACACACACATCAATACCAATAAAAATATCAATACCATCAACACAACACAATACCATCAACACACACACATCAACTATCATCATCAATATAACACCCATCTATCAACAATACATCATCAATAACAACACTACCATCAACACACACATCATCACACCATCTAATCTACACAACAATACACAATACCAACAACACAACAACACCACATCAACAGAGCATCACAGACATCATACATCCATCAACTTTCATCATCACACCATCAATAACATCAATATCATCATCAACAACAACACCATCATCACACATCATCAATAATCACACCAACCACACCATCTATCAACAACAAACACATAACTTCATTCACTCCATTCTAATCTCATCACAACCCTCCTCCACACCAACAAGATATCTTAAAACCCATGTTATATATCATATATCTATATATATACATATCATATATATTTATTATACATATTCACATACATATTACAAACACACACACAACACCACATCACACAGCATATATACAACTTACATAATATAAAAACAAACACAAACACACACACAAAAACACAAAACACAACACACACACATACATACACATATTTACCATACACATACATATTATTACATACACATATTACATACATACACATATATACATATACACATATATTCTCACACATATTACTACATACATATTTATACATATATAACAAATACACATAATATACATACATAATACTATATATACTATATACTATATATATTTATACACATAACAACAATTACACAATACACATACATCATATATACACATATCTTTACTACTATTAATCATACATACATACACACATATACACACATATACACATACACATTTACACATATTACATAGCATACACTGCACACCATTCATCACAATTATTACAATACATACAATATGCATATTATTTATACATATTATACACTCAAGCTTACTACATACATACGCATATACACGCTATTATTTTATATATATACAAATACATTACATATTTATACATACATATACATACATATTTACTAGTTGTTATGCATATATATTATTATTATCCTATGCATATTATTACATTAACATATTATTATATTATTATATATTATTATATACATGAGCATATATATTATATATATATAGCTTACTAGTATATATATATATAGAACATATATATATACAGTACAATATATATATATATATATTTTATATATTTATTTATATATATATATAATCTTTATTGGCATATATATATGATGTTGTATTAGCATATATATATACTGCTTTTACTGGTATATATATATATATGTTTTATTGGTATATATATATAATGTTTATTGCATATATATATATACTATCAGTATATATATATAATGGACAGGTATATATATGACAGTATATATATATAATAAGTATATATAATGGGCATTGCATATATATAATATGATGCAGACAATAACATAACATTGCTGCAAGAAAATTACAGCCTTTAACTCCACCGCCATCAAAGTAGTGCCGCCCGATGCCTGGATGCAGCCAGCGATCCGATCACCGTCCAGCGATCCGATTACTGTCCAGCAAGCGATCCGGACTGGCTGTCCAGCTAAGCGATCCGACTGGCTGTCTGTGGTGATCGAACCAATCTCGGCCAGTCCCAAATGGTATCCAGCTCATGATCCCAGCCAACAAGGCCCACGTCGAAATATCCGGATGCACCGCCGAAAGATCCACCAAATCACTGCATTCCAGATCCAATCCAACTCCATAGAACCCCAACCCTACATATTATGCATCATCATATATATACATATATATATATATACAACTCACATATATATGCAACATACATATACAAACATATATACATATACATATAATAATATACATACATATATATACATATACATATATACATATATTACATATACATTATATATATACACATATACACACACATACTACACATTTAATATTCACATACACATACATTCATACACATACATACACCACATAACACACATATATACACATATTTACACAACACACATATAATACATAACACATACATATTTACACATACAATACACACACATACATACACACAACATACACACACATACACACACATATACACATACACACATACTCACACACACACACATTTAACACACACACACACACACACACATACACACACACACACATTACATACACACTACTACACACACACACACACACACACACCACACACACACACACACACACACACACACACACACACAACATACACATACACACACACACACATTAAACACACACACACACACACACACACACACACACACACACATTTACACACATACAATATACACATTACACACACATACATATTAATACACACACACAACACACATATAACAACACATACAACATACATACAACACATATTACATATTACACATAATTATTTACATATAACATACATTATACACATATATACATATATATACATATTACATATATATAATATATACATATATATATATATATATATATATATATATATATATATATATACATATATATATATATAATATATATATATATATATATATATATATATATAATAGAGAGAGAGAAAAAAAAAAAAAAAGAGAGAGAGAGGAGAGAGAGAGAGAGACTAGCTAAGTTTTCATCAACTTGTCAATCGAATTATCTGAAGTTCAGTAAAAAAAGCTCCAGTGAATAAATCTGAGTGTGAAAGTGTGTTTCCATCCGACGGCTTTAAAACGTGCTGGTTTGCGATTAAATCGGTATTATCGAATAGATTTGTGACATTTTAAGGTGTTTCCCTTCATTTTCGCACTGAATCGCATTCAACATTCAAGCACACATTTGCGAACAAAGTTCTGCCAGACAACAGCAGTTACGATGCTCCGATTGGGCCTTTGGCCGAGGATCTGATCCAGATCATCTAAAAGGTGAACTCTCCTTTTATTTTACCCTTTTTAGAGACAGGTATCGCTGTTTGAGCTCCCTCCATTTACTCCGCGGGACGTCCCGCGGCTTGTCCTAACCTTTGTTGGTCGTTTTCCTTCGCGAGCTCCTGATAAATTTTGGCATTTCTTAGATTTTTGCTATCTAAAATGATATATTTTGCTCGTAAATTAAATTCAGAAAGTCTCTCGTCTCCTCGCTCGTCCACTTCCATCACGTCTCTGTTGACGCTCGCCATGTGTGCAAACAGAGAGGAAATACTGGGCGGGAATGGACTACAACTTCTTCTTCTTCGTTTTATTGCGGGTTGCAACCATAAAATGACCTAAAACTTAATCGCAATTCATTATTTTATTCGGCAAATAACGTTTCCATCAGCCGATCTATATATATCGATCGAGAGAAAATCCGATGAGACCGAACGTATTTACTTGGCGTCGATATTCATGAAATTCAATCGAATTTTACTGTTTCCATGACGGCATTTTTCATTCGATATATCACTTAATTCGGATAAAAACGTGTGGATGGAAACATAGCTACAGACACACACATAGTTGATAAAATCTGATGTTTTATTCTAAAGTAAACTAGCCAACAATATAACGTCCAGCTGAGATGATCAGACCATTAAACACACACCTGGTTGGATCCTTTACACTTTCTAAAATGGGAGGATTGTTCTTTACTTTTAATACTTTAAAGGTCCCATGACGTGGTGCTCTTTGGATGCTTTTATATAGACCTTAGTGGTCCCCTAATACTGTATCTGAAGTCTCTTTTATATAGACCTTAGTGGTCCCCTAATACTGTATCTGAAGTCTCTTTTATATAGACCTTAATGGTCCCCTAATACTGTATCTGAAGTCTCTTTTATATAGACCTTAGTGGTCCCCTAATACTGTATCTGAAGTCTCTTTTATATAGACCTTAGTGGTCCTCTAATACTGTATCTGAAGTCTCTTTTATATAGACCTTAGTGGTCCCTATACTGTATCGAAGTCTCTTTATATAACCTTAGTGGTCCCCTAATACTGTATCTGAAGTCTCTTTTATATAGACCTTAGTGGTCCCCTAATACTGGTCTTTTTATATAACTTAGTGGTCCCCTAATACTGTATCTGAAGTCTCTTTTATATAGACCTTAGTGGTCCCCTAATACTGTATCTGAAGTCTCTTTTATATAGACCTTAGTGGTCCCCTAATACTGTATCTGAAGTCTCTTTTATATAGACCTTAGTGGTCCCCTAATACTGTATCTGAAGTCTCTACAGCATGGTATATTAGTATTAGTACTCTAACTTGTACCAGAGTATTGTTACAGTGTGGTATTAGTACTCTAACTTGTACCAGAGTATTGTTACAGCGTGGTATTAGTACTCTAACTTGTACCAGAGTATTGTTACAGTGTGGTATTAGTACTCTAACTTGTACCAGAGTATTGTTACAGCGTGGTATTAGTACTCTAACTTGTACCAGAGTATTGTTACAGCGTGGTATTAGTACACTAACTTGTACCAGAGTATTGTTACAGCGTGGTATTAGTACACTAACTTGTACCAGAGTATTGTTACAGCGTGGTATTAGTACACTAACTTGTACCAGAGTATTGTTACAGCGTGGTATTAGTACTCTAACTTGTACCAGAGTATTGTTACAGCGTGGTATTAGTACACTAACTTGTACCAGAGTATTGTTACAGCGTGGTATTAGTACACTAACTTGTACCAGAGTATTGTTACAGCGTGGTATTAGTACACTAACTTGTACCAGAGTATTGTTACAGTGTGGTATTAGTACTTTTACTTGTACCAGAGTATTGTTACAGTGTGGCATTAGTACTCTAACTTGTACCAGAGTATTGTTACAGCATGGTATTAGTACTCTAACTTGTACCAGAGTATTGTTACAGTGTGGTATTAGTACTTTTACTTGTACCAGAGTATTGTTACAGTGTGGTGTTAGTACTCTAACTTGTACCAGAGTATTGTTACAGCGTGGTATTAGTACTCTAACTTGTACCAGAGTATTGTTACAGCGTGGTGTTAGTACTCTAACTTGTACCAGAGTATTGTTACAGTGTGGTATTAGTACACTAACTTGTACCAGAGTATTGTTACAGCGTGGTAACTTGTACCAGAGTATTGTTACAGCGTGGTATTAGTACTCTAACTTGTACCAGAGTATTGTTACAGCGTGGTGTTAGTACCCTAACTTGTACCAGAGTATTGTTACAGCGTGGTATTAGTACTCTAACTTGTACCAGAGTATTGTTACAGCGTGGTATTAGTACTCTAACTTGTACCAGAGTATTGTTACAGCGTGGTATTAGTACTCTAACTTGTACCAGAGTATTGTTACAGCGTGGTGTTAGTACTCTAACTTGTACCAGAGTATTGTTACAGTGTGGTATTAGTACACTAACTTGTACCAGAGTATTGTTCAGCGTGGTAACTTGTACCAGAGTATTGTTACAGGCGTGGTATTAGTACTCTAACTTGTACCAGAGTATTGTTACAGCGTGGTGTTAGTACTCTAACTTGTACCAGAGTATTGTTACAGCGGGT
>NC_053112.1:5299673-5324673 GCF_010015445.1 Perca fluviatilis | reverse complement strand
TTACAATGCTGTAATGTTAAAAAAAAAACATTATTTTTCTCATACTGTCTTGAATATACCTGTATTCACCCTCTGTGTCCGTGGACTCACAAAAATGACTGAGTCCCTTTTCTGTTGGCCCAGTTTTTGGTCCTCTTTAAGAAGACTGAGTTTGGTTCATTTAAAGAGGACTGTGTTAAAACATGTTCAGGTGCATTCTGGGCGTGCTGGTCTTACAGGGAGGTGTGTTCAGGTGCATTCTGGGCATGCTGGTCTTACAGGGAGGTGTGTTCAGGTGCATTCTGGGCGTGCTGGTCTTACAGGGAGGTGTGTTCAGGTGCATTCTGGGCATGCTGGTCTTACAGGGAGGTGTGTTCAGGTGCATTCTGGGCGTGCTGGTCTTACAGGGAGGTGTGTTCAGGTGCATTCTGGGCGTGCTGGTCTTACAGGGAGGTGTAGAAACCAATAAGGAAACTCCAAGGCACTCTCTTTTAGAAAAATACTAAGCCTTTATTTATGGCTTGGTCATCATAAATCTTAAAGTACTCCAACGCGTTTCGGCATACAAGCCTTCGTCAGGGAGTCAATCGAAGGGAGGTGTGTTCAGGTGCATTCTGGGCGTGCTGGTCTTAAAGGGAGGTGTGTTCAGGTGCATTCTGGGAGTATTGCTATCTTGAGGCAGCGGGAAGTGATCGCGCCATTGACCAACAAAAACCTGGTCTGAAGTCAATAGCGCAGCATTTCATTGTTATTTTAACAGAGCATTAGTAAAATGCGAGTTAACACTATGCTTGTTACACACACAGGGACGCACAGCAGCACACAAAAACACACACACACACACACACACACACACACACACACACACACACACACACACACATGCAGAAGATTACAAATAAAAATATTACGGTGCAAATCCTCCATCATAACAGCAATGCTCCAAGGTCCAACCGCACCTGGCTTTTAAAGGGAATGGGAGATGATCTCTGATTGGTTGATGAATGGGAGATGATCTCTGATTGGTTGATTGCATGTTACGCCCAAAACACACCTCTGATTAATGAAGACACTAAGGACAACCCTTTAGGACCAGGCACCTGGCGCGCACAGACCCTTTTTACAGCCGTCAAACTAGCAAAAGTGGATTTGGACACGCCCTAAACACACCTGCACCAGGCGCTTAGATCGTTGAAATAAGGCCCTTAGACTAATATGTCTATTTAATGCCCTTGCTGCCCTGGTAATTGGCCTTTGTGCCTTCAAAAATTGACACCAGACAAAGTGGTCTTGCCCCTAAAATGATAAAATTCCAGGTCTTGATGTGGCATCAATGTGCTGAGTGACAGCACAGTTTCTGAATACGGGGCGGTATGCATTACTCTGCGGATTAAGCGTTTTGACACTTTCACAGTATTTATAAAAGCACCTTGACCTGCTTTATAATCCAACAAGACTCCTTAACAATATGTAAATGGACTGTTTTTATATAGCGCTTTTCTAGTCTTAACGACTACTCAAAGCGCTTTTACATAGTACAGGAACCATTCACCATTCACACACATTCGTACGTTGTGGCCGAGGCTGCCGTACAAGGTGCCACCTGCTCATCAGATAAACACTCACACACATTTACACTCCGATGCTCAGCATCGGAGGCAACTCAGGGTTCAGTGTCTTGCCCAAGGACACTTCGACATGGGACTATAGGGCCAGGGATCGAACCACCAGCCTTCCGATTGGCAGGCGACCGTGCTACCACTGAGCCACAGCCGCCCCACCCCCTATATGGGACCTTTAATGCAGTTGATGTAAATGTACAGTCTGTGAATGAAAGGATGGATATGTTAAAAGTCTGACTTCTTGGCGGGCGCGGTCTTCTGCAGGTTCCACAGTTTGAGGGTGTGATCCTCGGACGCGGTGACCAGGATCGGCTCCACCGGGTGGAAGGCCAGGCTCCGCACCGAGTCAAAGTGGCTCCGCAGGGTGAACTTAGGGTTCCAGGTCTTCCTCAGGGCGTCCTGGCTGCTGGAGATCTACAGGAGGGGAGGGAGGGGGGGGGGAGGAAGGGTGGGAGGAGGGAGGGGGGAGGGAGGGAGGAAGGGTGGGAGGAGGGAGGGAGGGACAGAGGAGGGGGGGAGGGACAGGGGAGGGAGAGGGGGAGGGAGGAAGGGTGGGAGGAGGGATGGAGGGACAGGGGAGGGAGGGATGGAGGGACAGGGGAGGGGAGGGGAGGGAGGAAGGGTGGGAGGAGGGAGGGAGGGACAGAGGAGGGAGGGAGGGATGGAGGGATAGGGGAGGGAGGGGGGAGGGAGGAAGGGTGGGAGGAGGGAGGGAGGGACAGAGAGGGAGGGAGGGACAGGGAGGAGGGACAGAGGGATGTGGAGGAAGAGGGATGATGGGAGGGAGGGAGGGAAGGAGGGAGGGAGGAGGAGGGACAGGGAGGAGGAAGGAGGGAGGGAGGAAGGAAGGACGGAGGGAAGGGAGGAGGGAGGAAGGAAGGGAGAGACGGAGGGATGGAATGGAGGAAGGGATGGAGGAAGGAAGAAAGGAAGGGAGGGAGCAGATGGAAATAAGGAAGATGGCCGGGCGAAGAAGACTGTTGACTCACGTCGTACGCCAGGCTGTCTGCCTCGTTGGCGACCGTGAGCCCGGCCAGTTCTCCCAGTCCCAGCTCGTTAGAGACCGCCTCGTCCACCCGGCCCAGGATGAAGGACTTCCCCGACGACGGCAGGAAGGTCATCGCTTCTACGGACACAAAACAGGACGCAGTCGGGTCAAGACAAACATTGACAAAGACTGCTAAAGACTGCCAAAGACTGCCAAAGACTGTCAAAGACTGCCAAAGACTGCTAAAGACTGCCAAAGACTGCCAAAGACTGTCAAAGACTGCCAAAGACTGCTAAAGACTGCTTAAGACTGCCAAAGACTGTCAAAGACTGCTAAAGACTGCTAAAGACTGCTTAAGACTGCCAAAGACTGCTTAAGACTGCTTAAGACTGCTTAAGAATGCCAAAGACTGCTAAAGACTGCTTAAGACTGCTTAAGACTGCCAAAGACTGCTTAAGACTGCTTAAGACTGCCTAAGACTGCCAAAAACTGCTAAAGAATGCCAAAGTCTGTCAAAGACTTCTAAAGACAGCCAAAGGCTGCTTAAGACTGCCAAAGACTGCCAAAGACTGCTTAAGACTGCCAAAGACTGCTAAAGAATGCCAAAGTCTGTCAAAGACTTCTAAAGACAGCCAAAGGCTGCTTAAGACTGCCAAAGACTGCCAAAGACTGCTAAAGAATGCCAAAGACTGCCAAAGACTGCTAAAGACTGCCAAAGACTGTCAAAGACTGTCAAAGACTGCCTAAGACTGACAAAGACTGCCTAAGACTGACAAAGACTGCTAAAGAATGCCAAAGACTGTCAAAGACTGCTAAAGACTGCCAAAGACTGTCAAAGACAGCCAAAGACTGCCTAAGACTGCCAAAAACTGCCTAATGGTGTAGACACATATAGCTGACGGGCGACCGTTGACAGAAAACCCCGTCGATGTGATCAGTCGCGTCCCCAAGGTCCAAAAAACTGCCACAGAACAGACCAAAAAGACGAGAGGAGACGAGACGTAATACATCTCTATAACAGCAGGCAGCGCTAAGGACCGCCAAAGACTGCCATATGACTGCCAAACATTGACAAAGACTGCCAAAGACAGCTAAAGACAGCCAGAGACTGTCAAAGACTGCTAAAGAATGCCAAAGACTGTCAAAGACTGCTAAAGACTGCCAAAGACTGCTAAAGACTACCAAAGAATGCCAAAGACTGCTAAAGAATGCCAAAGACTGTCAAAGACTGCTAAAGACTGCCAAAGACTGCCAAAGACTGCTAAAGACTGCCAAAGACTGCCAAAGGCTGCTAAAGACTGCCAAAGACTGCCAAAGGCTGCTAAAGAATGCCAAAGACTGCTAAAGAATGCCAAAGACTGCTTAAGACTGCTAAAGACTGCCAAGGACTTCTAAAGACTGCTAAAGACTGCCAAAGGCCTGCTTAAGACTGCATAAGACTGCTAAAGAATGCCAAAGAATGTCAAAGACTGCTAAAGACTGCCAAAGACTGCCAAGGACTGCCAAAAAAGGAGGACAGGTTACCGTCTTCGGGGCGTCCCAGTTCGTGCTCATTGAGTCTGGGGACCGGCGGGCGGGACGGGGGCGTTACGGGCGGCTGCATGGAGGGAAGCTCCTCGGCGTCCCGCAGGTTAGCCAGCATGTCCTGCAGCTTGGACCGGTTTGGTCCTGGAGGAGGAAGAGAAGGGAGACACAAATCAGAGGAGGAAACAGAAACATGGAGTCAGGAGGAAGAAGGGCAACAACGTAGGAAGAAGGAGTTTAGGAGAGAAAGATAGAAACAGACATTAGCACGACGAAGGATTTAAGGGTCCTATTCTAACGATCTGAGCGCACGCCATGGAGCGCCTGGTGCAGGTGTGTTTAGGGCGTGTCCAAATCCACTTTTGCTAGTTTGATGGCGGTAAAAAGGGTCTGTGCGCCGGGCGCCTGGTCCTAAAGGGTTGTCCTTAGTGTCTTCATTAATCAAAGGTGTGTTTTGGGTGTAACATGCAATCAACCAATCAGAGAGCAGCTCCCATTCTCTTTAAAAGCCAGGCGCGTTTGGACCTTGGAGCATTGCTGTTATGATGAAGGATTTGCACCCTAATTTTTTAATTTGTAATCTTCTGCATGTGTGTGTGCTGCTGTGTGTCCCTGTGTGTGTAACAAGCATAGTGTACTGGCCAGTGGACTGGCTAGTTGTCCTTACCTAGGTACTGTCAGGGCCCGCCCTCATACTCTGCTTCTGACTGGCTAGTTGTCCTTACCTAGGTACTGTCAGGACACACCCTCATACTCTGCTTCTGACTGGCTAGTAGTCCTTACCTAGGTACTGTCAGGGCACACCCTCATACTCTGCTTCTGACTGGCTAGTAGTCCTTACCTAGGTACTGTCAGGGCACACCCTCATACTCTGCTTCTGACTGGCTAGTAGTCCTTACCTAGGTACTGTCAGGGCACACCCTCATACTCTGCTTCTGACTGGCTAGTAGTCCTTACCTAGGTACTGTCAGGGCACGCCCTCATACTCTGCTTCTAACTGGCTAGTAGTCCTTACCTAGGTACTGTCAGGGCACGCCCTCATACTCTGCTTCTGACTGGCTAGTAGTCCTTACCTATGTACTGTCAGGGCACTCCCTCATACTCTGCTTCTGACTGGCTAGTAGTCCTTACCTAGCTACTGTCAGGGCCCGCCCTCATACTCTGCTTCTGACTGGCTAGTTGTCCTTACCTAGGTACTGTCAGGGCCCGCCCTCATACTCTGCTATTGACTGGCTAGTTGTCCTTACCTAGGTACTGTCAGGACACGCCCTCATACTCTGCTTCTGACTGGCTAGTAGTCCTTACCTAGGTACTGTCAGGGCACACCCTCATACTCTGCTTCTGACTGGCTAGTAGTCCTTACCTAGGTACGCCTGGGCAGGCCCTCATACTCTGCTTCTAACTGGCTAGTAGTCCTTACCTAGGTACTGTCACGGCACGCCCTCATACTCTGCTTCTGACTGGCTAGTAGTCCTTACCTATGTACTGTCAGGGCACTCCCTCATACTCTGCTTCTGACTGGCTAGTAGTCCTTACCTAGCTACTGTCAGGCGCCACCCCTTACTGTGCTTCTGACTGGCTAGTAGTCCTTACCTAGGTATTGTCAGGGCCCTCATACTCTGCTTCTGACTGGCTAGTAGTCCTTACCCTAGGTACTGTCAGGGCACACCCTCATACTCTGCTTCTGACTGGCTAGTAGTCCTTACCTAGGTACTGTCAGGGCACGCCCTCATACTCTGCTTCTGACTGGCTAGTAGTCCTTACCTAGGTATTGTCAGGGCCCTCATACTCTGCTTCTGACTGGCTAGTAGTCCTTACATAGGTACTGTCAGGGCACGCCCTCATACTCTGCTTCTGACTGGCTAGTAGTCCTTACCTAGGTACTGTCAGGGCACGCCCTCATACTCTGCTTCTGACTGGCTAGTAGTCCTTACCTAGGTACTGTCAGGGCCCGCCCTCATACTCTACTTCTGACTGGCTAGTAGTCCTTACCTAGGTACTGTCAGGGCACGCTCTCATACTCTGCTTCTGACTGGCTAGTAGTCCTTACCTAGGTACTGTCAGGGCCCGCCCTCATACTCTACTTCTGACTGGCTAGTAGTCCTTACCTAGGTACTGTCAGGGCACGCTCTCATACTCTGCTTCTAACTGGCTAGTAGTCCTTACCTAGGTACTGTCAGGGCCCGCCCTCATACTCTACTTCTGACTGGCTAGTAGTCCTTACCTAGGTACTGTCAGGGTACTGTCTGTCTGTCCATCCATCTTTCCACTTTCTTTCCAGTTTTCCAACCATCACAACTCTAGGTTTTGACTCGAGGTCAACCTTTCTGTTAAAGAGTAAGATCCTTTTTTTAAATATAAAAACATCCACGAAATTGCGTTCGCTAAACCCACCAGACTCCATGTAAATAAATAAGTAAAATACACTTCATTCACAGTCGACAGAATCAAAATAAAACTATAAAAAGATGTTTTTGGGTCGTCTTTCCACTGTTCCAACCATCACAACTCTAGTTTTGGTTGAAATAAACACATAGTTTACTGATTTACATGTGAAGATATGCTGGCTCTATACACGCTAAAAGTCCTGATTATTTACATGGAGTCTGGTGGGTTTAGCGTTAGCGACTTCAGAGCTGTTTCTGGTTAAACAGAAAGGTCTCAAAGAGGTTTTTAAAGGTCTATCTCTGTAGGGATCCATCCCATAATGTTGCCAGACACTTAGAATAATAATCTGAGTCTGTCAGCGGCAACAAACAGCACTTCTAGTGGACCAAATTGACGCTGAACATTTGCCCCATAGGGTTACATTGCAGCCTAGTCTGTGGCTGCCGGTTACAGCGTTCTCGCTTAATACCGGACCAGTTCAAAGATTGTTATTCCCATCAGTCACTTAAAACCATAAACATAGGAAAATAGGGCCCAGGTTGAAAGAGGGCCCCTATGGAATCTGTCTTATAGCTTTTGTCAGATTCTCAATTTCGCGAATCCATCCATCCATCATCGTGTTATCACAGAAACTATTGGGCTCTACTTTAAACTAAAGTATAGTATAGGAGAGAAAACAGAAAAAACAACAACAAAGAGAGACAGAGGAACAGAAAGTATAAAGAGGATGAGGAGAGAGGTTCAGGACTTACTCTTCACCCCCTTCTTGCCCTTGCGTTCCTTCCTGTACTGCTCCTTGAGCTGGGCGATTAGCCCCTGGTCCACGTCCCAGGACAGTTCCCCCCCAGGGGACAGGTCATCCTTCTCTATAGGCCAGCAGGGGGAGGAGGGGGGAGAGAAAGGAGGAGTAAACAATAGGTGTAAACCTGAAATCTTTGTATTAAGCCCCTGACACACCAACCCGACGGCTAATTAACCCGCCTGGAAGACACTAGGATTAGGCAATGGTTAGGGTTAGGTGCCTTGAAGTCAACGTTGGGGGCTTAAAGTGCCCATATTATGAAAAAAAAACAATTTTTCTGGGATTTGGGGTGTTATTTTGTGTCTCTGGTGCTTCCACACGCATACAAACTTGCTGTTATGAGTGAGATACGGTTTCTGAATGTGTCCTGCCTTCAGTCTCCGGGTGAGCTGGTCAAAATCTGCACGGCTTTCTACGTCACTAGCCGAGACGAAAGGGGCTAACCTTAGCTGGCGCTAGCATGCTAGCTTGTTCTCATTGGCAAAACACTGCTACAAAACACACTAGTTCACCAAAATCTACAAAAGAACTACTTCCATGTCCCTGTTCTGCAGGGATTCAACGCAAAAGTGTGAAGTGCGCCCTCGTTTAGAAGAAGTCTCACGGCTAATCCTGCCTTTGTACTGACTGAAGTTAGAGAAACAGTTAGCTAGCTCATGTAGTCCTTACCTAGCTACTGAGCATGTAGTCTTACCTAGCTACTGAGCATGTAGTCCTTACCTAGCTACTGAGCATGTAGTCTTACCTAGCTACTGAGCATGTAGTCTTACCTAGCTACTGAGCATGTAGTCCTTACCTAGCTACTGAGCATGTAGTCTTACCTAGCTACTGAGCATGTAGTCTTACCTAGCTACTGAGCATGTAGTCTTACCTAGCTACTGAGCATGTAGTCTTACCTAGCTACTGAGCATGTAGTCCTTACCTAGCTACTGAGCATGTAGTCTTACCTAGCTACTGAGCATGTAGTCCTTACCTAGCTACTGAGCATGTAGTCTTACCTAGCTACTGAGCATGTAGTCTTTACCTAGCTACTGAGCATGTAGTCTTACCTAGCTACTGAGCATGTAGTCCTTACCTAGCTACTGAGCATGTAGTCTTACCTAGCTACTGAGCATGTAGTCCTTACCTAGCTACTGAGCATGTAGTCTTACCTAGCTACTGAGCACATGTAGTCCTTACCTAGCTACTGAGCATGTAGTCTTACCTAGCTACTGAGCATGTAGTCTTACCTAGCTACTGAGCATTTAGTCCTTACCTAGCTACTGAGCATGTAGTCTTACCTAGCTACTGAGCATGTAGTCCTTACCTAGCTACTGAGCATGTAGTCTTACCTAGCTACTGAGCATGTAGTCCCTTACCGGTAGCTACTGAGCATGTAGTCTTACCTAGCTACTGAACATGTAGTCCTTACCTACGGCTACTGAGCATGTAGTCTTACTCGCGCTACTGAGCATGTAGTCTTACCTAGCTACTGAGCATGTAGTCCTTACCTAGCTACTGTGCATGTAGTCTTACCTAGCTACTGAACATGTAGTCCTTACCTAGCTACTGAGCATGTAGTCTTACCTAGCTACTGAGCATGTAGTCCTTACCTAGCTACTGAGCATGTAGTCTTACCTAGCTACTGAGCATAGTCCTTACCTAGCTACTGAGCATGTAGTCTTACCTAGCTACTGAGCATGTAGTCCTTACCTAGCTACTGAGCATAGTCCTTACCTAACTACTGAGCATGTAGTCTTACCTAGCTACTGAGCATGTAGTCTTACCTAGCTACTGAACATGTAGTCCTTACCTAGCTACTGAGCATGTAGTCTTACCTAGCTACTGAACATGTAGTCTTACCTTGCTACTGAGCATGTAGTCTTACCTAGCTACTGAACATGTAGTCCTTACCTAACTACTGAGCATGTAGTCCTTACCTAGCTACTGAGCATGTAGTCTTACCTAGCTACTGAACATGTAGTCTTACCTTGCTACTGAGCATGTAGTCTTACCTAGCTACTGAACATGTAGTCCTTACCTAACTACTGAGCATGTAGTCTTACCTAGCTACTGAGCATGTAGTCTTACCTAGCTACTGAACATGTAGTCTTACCTAGCTACTGAGCATGTAGTCTTACCTAGCTACTGAACATGTAGTCCTTACCTAGCTACTGAGCATGTAGTCCTTACCTAGCTACTGAACATGTAGTCCTTACCTAACTACTGAGCATGTAGTCTTACCTAGCTACTGAGCATGTAGTCTTACCTAGCTACTGAGCATGTGCGACTGACAACAAAGATAGTATACAAGTGAGATGTCTCACTCTGTAGCTAAAACAGATTGCTCAACACACAGGGTGAAAAGAGGAGCTGCAGCAATGTGCAGTACGACTAAAATATGGTGTTTTTTGATAATTAAACCATGTAAACCTATTCTGGACCGGTACAACCTCTAAAATACAATTACGAACCTGAAAAGGAGCATTATATGGCCGCTTTAAAACACCATGGAGCAATTAAAACACACAAACCTCTTATTTACAAAAGAAAGAGAAGACTTGAGTGAGTGGCAGCACAAGGCTGACGCATTTCCCGTCTATATATATATATAAAAAACACTCTTTACAAGATAAAGGTCCCAGCAGCCCCCGCAGTTTACACTAAATCCCCCTTTTTTTCTACTGTTTCTTAGCAACGCACTCAGTGCCGTTGGGCCAATGACAAAAGCTCCCCCCCCCCCCTACGCAGCTGGTGACTCAGCACTTCACAGACCAGATAGTTTGACTCAGACGCACACAAGAGGCGTTCAAAAAAAACCCCGAGAGGGGAAGCCTCTGCGGACTTTTCTATTTACAGACTGGAGATGAACACTCAGTTAAAAACACAGTTGTGGGCTGTGTGCCTCTGCGCTATGAAAACACATATGATCAGGTCTGACTCTGAAGGCTTTTCTCTCCTTGAACCCACGCCACTTCCGGGACTGTGATTTGGGCGTAACATGCAATCAACCAATCAGAGAGCATCTCCCATTCCCAAAATCCCCTTTAAAAGCCAGGCGCGTTTGGACCTTGGAGCATTGCTGTTATGATGGAGGATTTGCACCCTAATATTTTTATTTGTAATCTTCTGCATGTGTGTGTGTGTGTGTGTGTGTGTGTGTAACAAGCATAGTGTGCACACCCCGCACCATCACACTGCCTCCACCAAAAGGTGTTACTCTATCGGTGCAGCAATCAGCATGGCGTTCTCCGCGTCTTCTCCACACTTTGACCCTACGATCCAACTGGAGCTCCATTTGTAAGGGAACTAAACAGGCTTTCCAACGGTATATAAGATTTATTGCCAAAAAGCATTGTTACCACAGAGAAATAATCTACCAAACACAAGTTTCCTTACTTTTTGTGCTTTTTTCATTGTAATAAGGCTCCTCCTGGGTCTGAAATAAAGTTTATTTATACCATGGTCTGGGTGAATACTCGATTCTGATTGGCTGCAGGGTGTCCATTAAAAAGTGATGTAGGACACCTACTAAAGGAGTTCCGGTGAAGCTGACTGTTTACTGTTCTAAATGAATGCGCTATATTAAATCAAAAAGGAAATGTGGATTTATTATTTCCAAATCATCCTCTGGACACCACAGGATGGCGCTAAAACACACAGGCTGCAAGAAGTAAGTTCTACTGGCCCTCTGGACTGACTCAGTTTCACAGAGAATAACGTTATCTCACATATCTCAGCTCGCTGCTTCAGGCTGCGCCGCTGCAGCCGACAGCAACGTTACACATCGCGAATCAAATTCTTCGTAAAAGTCGTTATATTGTTTTGGGGACAATGACATGGCTGGATAGCTAGCTTGTCTTGTTGTTCAACATACTGTCAAATTATTTTTACTGATTGCCAACTGTACACAATGTTATTGACTTTGGATCTTGCTAGCGTAGCGTTAGCTTTCTGGCTCGTAGCTAAACTGAAGGGTTCTATCAGCTGAGCGGACTATATAAATATCTCCGGTTGCTAAGGGAGGCAAGTCGTATCTAAGGTTCTTCCTAATTCCTGGTGGAGAGAACAACGTTTGCATTGCATAAGAACCTGATGGATGGGAATGATTGTTCCAGGTATTAGTCAAACCGTCAGGCGTAACCAGGGAAACTGAGTTATTGTTTGGATTAACTTTAGATTTCGATTGTAAAACTAATTAAAATATGAACTAATGTTTTAAAAATGTGTTATTTGGCAAGTGACCATGGTATAAGCGGGTTAATGCCCTTCGAGGTGTCCATTGTCAGGTAGTAATGGACTTCGGAGTCCATTAATACCTGACAATGGACACCTCGAAGGGCATTAACCCTTACATATCTCACCCCACTCTCCGCTGTCTTCTCCGCTCCGGTACTCCGGCGAGCCGTCCATCTCGTCGGGACTCGCCAAGAAGTCGAAACCCTTCAGAGCCTCCTCCGTGTCGGGGTCGTCGCTGAGCTCAGACGCCGACGAAGACGCCGTGGACGGCTGTTTCTTCCTCACCATCTGTTGGCAGAGTTACAAAGAGGGAGGAGGGTGAGATCATTACAAAATCGGCCTCTTATTGTCAACAAACAGCTAATATATAACGACTCAGAATCAGTTTTGAGATGATGACATGAATGTATATTTTACTACAAAATCGTCTGACAGCTTTAGTTTACTTCTCGCTTTGCCAGACCTTCCTCCACAACGCTGCGGAGGAGGGTCTGGCTAGTCCACACACAGCATTCCTGGATGGGAGAGAAACGTGCTCTGTGTTTATTGGCATTTCTTTAAACCAATCACAGTCGTCGTGGGGGCGGGGCTAAGCTCCAGATGGAGCCACGGTGCCTCTGGTAAATAGTCTCAGGAAGGAACTGGTTTTGGTGGAACATGTGGACCTTCAGAAGTAGTTTTAGTCTCAGAACAGAGAACTCTGATTTGGGTGTTTAAAATTCAAACAGAAAATGAAAGCCGATGGAAACGGAAATCCGCGAGAATACACGCATCAGGTGGAATTTCCTGCAGCACCAGAGCAATCCCGGAAGTGGAACAGCAAGGATTTAGACTAGTGGACCACTAACGTTAGTGGTCTAACGTTAGACCACTAACGTTAGACCGCAAACGTTAGACCGCTAACGTTAGACCGCTAACGTTAGACCGCTAACGTTAGACCGCTAACGTTAGACCGCAAATGTTAGACCGCTAATGTTAGACCACTAACGTTAGACCGCTAATGTTAGACCGCTAACGTTAGACCGCTAACGTTAGACCGCTAACGTTAGACCGCTAACGTTAGACCGCTAATTTTAGACCGCTAACGTTAGACCGCTAACGTTAGACCGCTAATGTTAGACCCAGCAGCAGTGGGTCAGCAGACCTCTAACATTAGACTAGGGCTGCAGCTATCGATTATTTTAGTAATCGAACATTCTACCGATTATTCCATCGATTAATCGAGTAATCGGATAAGAAATACTTAGTAAGAAATACTTAGTAAACAGCAATAGTATATATTTATTATTGCTGTTTACTAAAAAAAAGGAAACCCGTCGCTTGTATATATACAAAAGACTAGTTTCCTTCTTTAGAAAAAGCAAAAAAAATGTATTGCCAAATTCCAAGACCCTTAAAAAGAAATACATCACAATAGTACATTTTTGGTGGCCCAATTCCTCTTATTGCCTGTGGCTCTTTGCACTGGATATGCAAAAGAGCTGTTCACTGACCAGAGGGTTTACAGCAGGGCTACTCAAGTACACTGTTCTGGGGGACACATTTTCAGAAGCCTAATACACAGTGAGGAGCATAGCTATATCTATGGTGAGGAGAAAGAATAAAGAATGCATGATGACGTCATTCACGTGCACCCAGCAGCAGTGGGTCAGCAGACCACTAACGTTAGACCCAGCAGCAGTGGGTCAGCAGACCACTAACGTTAGACCCAGCAGCAGTGGGTCAGCAGACCACTAACGTTAGACCCAGCAGCAGTGGGTCAGACCTCTAACGTTAGACCCAGCAGCAGTGGGTCAGACCACTAACGTTAGACCCAGCAGCAGTGGGTCAGCAGACCACTAACGTTAGACCCAGCAGCAGTGGGTCAGCAGACCACTAACGTTAGACCCAGCAGCAGTGGGTCAGCAGACCACTAACGTTAGACCCAGCAGCAGTGGGTCAGCAGACCACTAACATTAGACCCAGCAGCAGTGGGTCAGACCGCTAACGTTAGACCCAGCAGCAGTGGGTCAGACCACTAACGTTAGACCCAGCAGCAGTGGGTCAGCAGACCACTAACGTTAGACCCAGCAGCAGTGGGTCAGACCGCTAACGTTAGACCCAGCAGCAGTGGGTCAGACCACTAACATTAGACCCAGCAGCAGTGGGTCAGACCACTAACATTAGACCCAGCAGCAGTGGGTCAGACCACTAACGTTAGACCCAGCAGCAGTGGGTCAGACCACTAACATTAGACCCAGCAGCAGTGGGTCAACAGACCACTAACATTAGACCCAGCAGCAGTGGGTCAGACCACTAACATTAGACCCAGCAGCAGTGGGTCAGACCACTAACATTAGACCCAGCAGCAGTGGGTCAGACCACTAACATTAGACCCTGCAGCAGTGGGTCAACAGACCACTAACATTAGACCCAGCAGCAGTGGGTCAGACCACTAACGTTAGACCCAGCAGCAGTGGGTCAGACCACTAACATTAGACCCAGCAGCAGTGGGTCAGACCACTAACGTTAGACCCAGCAGCAGTGGGTCAGACCGCTAACGTTAGACCCAGCAGCAGTGGGTCAGACCGCTAACGTTCGACCCAGCAGTAGTGGGTCAGACCGCTAACGTTAGACCCAGCAGCAGTGGGTCAGACCGCTAACGTTAGACCCAGCAGTAGTGGGTCAGACCACTAACGTTAGACCCAGCAGCAGTGGGTCAGCAGACCACTAACATTAGACCCAGCAGCAGTGGGTCAGCAGACCACTAACGTTAGACCCAGCAGCAGTGGGTCAGACCGCTAACGTTAGACCCAGCAGCAGTGGGTCAGACCACTAACGTTAGACCCAGCAGCAGTGGGTCAACAGACCACTAACATTAGACCCAGCAGCAGTGGGTCAGACCACTAACGTTAGACCCAGCAGCAGTGGGTCAGACCACTAACATTAGACCCAGCAGCAGTGGGTCAGACCGCTAACGTTAGACCCAGCAGCAGTGGGTCAGACCGCTAACGTTAGACCCAGCAGCAGTGGGTCAGACCGCTAACGTTCGACCCAGCAGTAGTGGGTCAGACCACTAACGTTAAACCCAGCAGCAGTGGGTCAGCAGACCACTAACATTAGACCCAGCAGCAGTGGGTCAGCAGACCACTAACGTTAGTGGGTCAGCAGACCACTAACGTTAGACCCAGCAGCAGTGGGTCAGCAGACCACTAACGTTAGACCCAGCAGCAGTGGGTCAGACCTCTAACATTAGACCCAGCAGCAGTGGGTCAGACCACTAACGTTAGACCCAGCAGCAGTGGGTCAGACCTCTAACATTAGACCCAGCAGCAGTGGGTCAGACCACTAACGTTAGACCCAGCAGCAGTGGGTCAGACCACTAATGTTAGACCCAGCAGCAGTGGGTCAACAGACCACTAACGTTAGACCCAGCAGCAGTGGGTCAGACCGCTAACGTTAGACCCAGCAGTAGTGGGTCAGACCACTAACGTTAGACCCAGCAGCAGTGGGTCAGCAGACCACTAACATTAGACCCAGCAGCAGTGGGTCAGACCTCTAACGTTAGACCCAGCAGCAGTGGGTCTGACCACTAACGTTAGACCCAGCAGCAGTGGGTCTGACCACTAACGTTAGACCCAGCAGCAGTGGGTCAGACCGCTAACGTTAGACCCAGCAGTAGTGGGTCAGACCACTAACGTTAGACCCAGCAGCAGTGGGTCAGACCACTAATGTTAGACCCAGCAGCAGTGGGTCAACAGACCACTAACGTTAGACCCAGCAGCAGTGGGTCAGACCGCTAACGTTAGACCCAGCAGTAGTGGGTCAGACCACTAACGTTAGACCCAGCAGCAGTGGGTCAGCAGACCACTAACATTAGACCCAGCAGCAGTGGGTCAGACCTCTAACGTTAGACCCAGCAGCAGTGGGTCTGACCACTAACGTTAGACCCAGCAGCAGTGGGTCAGACCGCTAACGTTAGACCCAGCAGTAGTGGGTCAGACCACTAACGTTAGACCCAGCAGCAGTGGGTCAGCAGACCACTAACATTAGACCCAGCAGCAGTGGGTCAGACCTCTAACATTAGACCCAGCAGCAGTGGGTCAGACCTCTAACGTTAGACCCAGCAGCAGTGGGTCAGACCGCTAACGTTAGACCCAGCAGTAGTGGGTCAGACCACTAACATTAGACCCAGCAGCAGTGGGTCAGACCGCTAACATTAGACCCAGCAGCAGTGGGTCAGAGCGCTAACGTTAGACCCAGCAGCAGTGGGTCAGCAGACCACTAACATTAGACCCAGCAGCAGTGGGTCAGAGCGCTAACGTTAGACCCAGCAGCAGTGGGTCAGACCGCTAACGTTAGACCCAGCAGTAGTGGGTCAGACCACTAACGTTAGACCCAGCAGCAGTGGGTCAGACCGCTAACGTTAGACCCAGCAGCAGTGGGTCAGAGCGCTAACATTAGACCCAGCAGCAGTGGGTCAGACCGCTAACGTTAGACCCAGCAGTAGTGGGTCAGACCACTAACGTTAGACCCAGCAGCAGTGGGTCAGCAGACCACTAACATTAGACCCAGCAGCAGTGGGTCAGACCTCTAACATTAGACCCAGCAGCAGTGGGTCAAACCTCTAACGTTAGACCCAGCAGCAGTGGGTCAGACCGCTAACGTTAGACCCAGCAGTAGTGGGTCAGACCACTAACATTAGACCCAGCAGCAGTGGGTCAGACCGCTAACATTAGACCCAGCAGCAGTGGGTCAGAGCGCTAACGTTAGACCCAGCAGCAGTGGGTCAGCAGACCACTAAAATTAGACCCAGCAGCAGTGGGTCAGAGCGCTAACGTTAGACCCAGCAGCAGTGGGTCAGAGCGCTAACGTTAGACCCAGCAGCAGTGGGTCAGACCGCTAACGTTAGACCCAGCAGTAGTGGGTCAGACCACTAACGTTAGACCCAGCAGCAGTGGGTCAGACCGCTAACGTTAGACCCAGCAGCAGTGGGTCAGAGCGCTAACATTAGACCCAGCAGCAGTGGGTCAGACCACTTACGTTAGACCCAGCAGCAGTGGGTCAGCAGACCACTAACGTTAGAGCGCTAACGTTAGAGCGCTAACGTTAGAGCGCTAACGTTAGACCACTAATGTTAGACCACTAACGTTAGACCCAGCAGCAGTGGGTCAGCAGACCTCTAACGTTAGACCGCTAACGTTAGACCGCTAACGTTAGACCCAGCGGTAGTGGGTCAGCAGACCGCTAACGTTAGACCGCTAACGTTAGACCGCTAACGTTAGACCGCTAATGTTAGACCACTAATGTTAGACCGCTAATGTTAGACCGCTAATGTTAGACCACTAACGTTAGACCCAGCGGTAGTGGGTCAGCAGACCTCTAACGTTAGACCGCTAACGTTAGACCCAGCGGTAGTGGGTCAGAGCGCTAACGTTAGACCCAGCGGTAGTGGGTCCTGCTCGCTGCCTCGTAACGTTACTACTGACCATTCTGCTGCGTTGATTTGAATGGACATGGCCTTTCTGTCCATTTCATTTCTGTGTGTTTACCAGAGTGAGCTCGCCAGTGAAGCGTGTGAAGGTCTTACCGTCGCCACGTCTAAGGCGGTCCTGTCCCGTCCTTGGCTGTCCTCGTCCTCGTCCTCATCGCTGAACTCCGCCGCGGCGCTCTCTATGAACTTAAAGGCCTCCAGCACGCCGGCCGAGTCCGACATCTCCGGTTTACTGGGGACGGGAAGAGAAGGGAAGAGAAGAGAGCGGTCTGAGTAGTTTTTAGTTTAGTTCATTTGTTTCACAAGAACATGAAATACAAATGACATCATAGGCGTCAAAAACGTCCCAAAAAATTGGACAAAAACATCCAAACATATCGCAGAATCCGGGGGACATGGCGCTGACAATGGACCGGAGCAATCCCGTAAGTGGAAGGTCGTGGACGTGGACTACGTGGACTACGTGGACTACGCGGACTACGTGGACTACGCGGACTACGTGGACTAGGCGGGTCTCTAACCTGAGCATGGCGCTGTCCCTCGGGGAGGACGTCTCCGTGCCGTTGACCATCAGTTCGCCTCTCCTCTCCGAAGGTCTGTCTCCGGAGTCTCCGGTCAGACCGAGCAGCGCTCGCACTCGCTGAGACTTCACATCCAGGATGGTGTCGGTGTACCCCACCTCCTGCAGGTACCTGAGCCAGGACACGAGAGACACGAGAGACCGTTAGAGACACGAGAGACACGAGAGACCGTTAGAGACACGAGAGACAGTCAGAGACACAAGAGACCGTTAGAGACACGAGAGACACGAGAGACAGTTAGAGACACGAGAGACAGTTAGAGACAATCAGAGACAGTCAGAGACACGAGAGACCGTTAGAGACACGAGAGACACGAGAGACAGTCAGAGACACGAGAGACATTCAGAGACAATCAGAGACAGTCAGAGACACGAGAGACACAAGAGACAGTCAGAGACACGAGAGACACAAGAGACAGTCAGAGACAGTCAGAGACAGTCAGAGACACAAGAGACAGTCAGAGACAGTCAGAGACACGAGAGACACAAGAGACAGTCAGAGACAGTCAGAGACAGTCAGAGACAGTCAGAGACACGAGAGACACAAGAGACACAAGAGACAGTCAGAGACACGAGAGACACAAGAGACAGTCAGAGACAGTCAGAGACAGTCAGAGACAGTCAGAGACACAAGAGACAGTCAGAGACAGTCAGAGACACGAGAGACACAAGAGACAGTCAGAGACAGTCAGAGACAGTCAGAGACACGAGAGACACAAGAGACACAAGAGACAGTCAGAGACAGTCAGAGACAGTCAGAGACACGAGAGACACAAGAGACAGTCAGAGACAGTCAGAGACAGTCAGAGACAGTCAGAGACAGTCAGAGACACGAGAGACACAAGAGACAGTCAGAGACACGAGAGACATTCAGAGACAGTCAGAGACACGAGAGACAAGAGACACAAGAGACAGTCAGAGACAGTCAGAGACACGAGAGACACAAGAGACAGTCAGAGACAGTCAGAGACAGTCAGAGACACAAGAGACAGTCAGAGACAGTCAGAGACACGAGACAAAAACATCCCAAAAAATCTCTGAAAAAAACGACAAAAACATCCCAAAAAAATCAACAAAAACGTCCGAGAGAAACGTGCTCTGGTTTATTGGCATCTCTTTAAACCAATCACAGTCGTCGTGGGGGCGGGGCTAAGCTCCAGACGGAGCCACGGTGCCTCTGCTAAATAGTCTCAGGAAGGAACTGGTTCTGGTGGAACATGTGGACCTTCAGAAGTAGTTTTAGTCTCAGAACAGAGAACTCTGATTGGACAGATAGTCTAGCTAGCTGTTAGACAGACAGACAGACAGACAGTCTAGCTAGCTGTTAGACAGACAGACAGACCGATAGTCTAGCTAGCTGTTAGACAGACAGACAGATAGTCTAGCTAGCTGTTAGACAGACAGGCAGACAGACAGATAGTCTAGCTAGCTGTTAGACAGACAGACAGACAGACAGACAGACAGTCTAGCTAGCTGTTAGACAGACAGACAGACAGATAGATAGTCTAGCTAGCTGTTAGACAGACAGACAGACAGATAGTCTAGCTAGCTGTCAAACAGACAGGCAGACAGACAGATAGTCTAGCTAGCTGTTAGACAGACAGACAGACAGACAGACAGACAGACAGACAGACAGACAGACAGACAGATAGTCTAGCTAGCTGTTAGACAGACAGACACACAGACAGACAGGCAGACAGACAGACAGATAGTCTAGCTAGCTGTTAGACAGACAGACAGACAGACAGATAGTCTAGCTTGCTGTTAGATAGACAGACAGACAACAGAGTAGACAATTAGTTGGAAATAGAGACAGACAACAGACAGACAGACAGACAGACAGATAGACAGACAGATAGTCTAACTAGCTGTTAGAAAGACAGACAGACAGACAGACAGACAGACAGATAGACAGAGAGAGAGATACTTGGTCTGTGTCTCTGTGTGTCTGTGTGTGTGTGTATGTTTGTCTGTGTGTGTCTGTGTGTGTGTCTGTGTGTATGTGTCTGTGTGTGTGTGTGTGTGTTTGTCTGTGTGTGTCTGTGTGTGTGTGTGTGTGTGTGTGTGTGTGTCTGTGTGTGTCTGTGTGTGTGTGTGTGTCTGTGTGTGTCTGTGTGTATGTGTCGTGTGTGTGTGTATGTTTGTCTGTGTGTGTCTGTGTGTGTGTGTATGTGTCTGTGTGTGTGTTGTGTGTGTATGTTTGTCTGTGTGTGTCTTGTGTGTGTGTGTGTGTATGTGTGTGTGTTTTTGTGTGTGTGTGTGTGTGTATGTTTGTCTGTGTGTGTGTGTTTTTGTCTGTGTGTGTCTGTGTGTGTGTGTGTGTATGTGTCTGTGTGTGTGTGTTAGTGTGTGTGTGTGTGTGTGTTGTGTGTGTTGTGTTTTGTTTGTATGTTGTTGTGTGTGTGTGTGTGTGTGTATGTTTGTCTGTGTGTGTCTGTGCGTGTGTGTATATGTCTGTGTGTGTCTGTGTGTGTGTGAGTGTGTGTGTGTGTTAGTGTGTGTGTGTGTGTGTGTGTGTGTGGGTGTGCTTGTGTGTGTTAGTGTGTGAGTTCATCTGTGTTTGTGTGTTTGTGTGTGTATGTGTCTGAGTCTGTGTTTGTATGTGTGTGTGTGTGTGTGTGTGTGTGTGTAAATAACAACAATCTATTGACTTCACCAGAGTCTTTTCTAAACGTCCCAGCCGGCCCTGAACGCATCTCTTCATTCTGTGTTTCAGTGCCTTGCTGTACAACGCCACGATTATATCCACACAGCGGCGTCCTTAAAGGGCCAACGCCACATTCATCTGTTACAGCTTTAGTTACTAGTTACTTTAGTTACTAGTTACTTTAGTTACTCCGCCACATTCATCTGTTCCAGCTTTAGTTACTAGTTACTTTAGTTACTAGTTACTTTAGTTACTCCGCCACATTCATCTGTTACAGCTTTAGTTACTAGTTACTTTAGTTACTCCACTACATTCATCTGTTACAGCTTTAGTTACTAGTTACTTTAGTTACTAGTTACTTTAGTTACTCCGCCACATTCATCTGTTCCAGCTTTAGTTACTAGTTACTTTAGTTACTAGTTACTTTAGTTACTCCACTACATTCATCTGTTCCAGCTTTAGTTACTAGTTACTTTAGTTACTAGTTACTTTTAGTTACTAGTTACTTTAGTTACTCTAACTACATTCATCTGTTCCAGCTTTAGTTACTAGTTACTTTAGTTACTAACTACCTTCATCTGTTACAGCTTTAGTTACTATTTACTTTAGTTACTAGTTACTTTAGTTACTCCTCTACATTCATCTGTTCCAGCTTTAGTTACTAGTTACTTTAGTTACTCCACTACACTCATCTGTTACAGCTTTAGTTACTAGTTACTTTAGTTACTCCACTACATTCATCTGTTCCACCTTTAGTTACTAGTTACTTAGTTACTTACCACATTCATCTGTTACAGCTTTAGTTACTTGTTACTTTTAGTTACTCAGCCATATCATCTGTTCCAGCTTTAGTTACTAGTTACTTTAGTTACTCATACATTCATCTGTTCCAGCTTTAGTTACTAGTTACTTTAGTTACTCCTACATTCATCTGTTACAGCTTTAGTTACTATTTACTTTAGTTACTAGTTACTTTAGTTACTCCTCTACATTCATCTGTTCCAGCTTTAGTTACTAGTTACTTTAGTTACTCCACTACCTTCATCTGTTACAGCTTTAGTTACTAGTTACTTTAGTTACTCCACTACATTCATCTGTTCCAGCTTTAGTTACTAGTTACTTTAGTTACTCCACCACATTCATCTGTTACAGCTTTAGTTACTAGTTACTTTAGTTACTCCACTACATTCATCTGTTACAGCTTTAGTTACTAGTTACTTTAGTTACTCCACTACATTGCCTGTTCCAGCTTTAGTTACTAGTTACTTTAGTTAATTCACTACATTCATCTGTTCCAGCTTTAGTTACTAGTTACTTTAGTTACTCCTCACATTCATCTGTTCCAGCTTCAGTTACTAGTTACTTTAGTTACTCGCCTACATTCATCTGTTACAGCTTTAGTTACTAGTTACTTTAGTTACTCCACTACATTCATCTGTTACAGCTTTAGTTACTAGTTACTTTAGTTACTCCACTACATTCATCTGTTCAGTCTTTAGTTACTAGTTACTTGATTCGCCACATCCATCTGCACGCTTTAGTTACTAGTTACTTAGTTACTTCACATTCATCTGTTCCAGCTTTAGTTACTAGTTACTTTAGTTACTCTACACATTCATCTGTTACAGCTTTAGTTACTAGTTACTTTAGTTAATTCGCTACATTCCTCTGTTCCAGCTTTTTCTAGTTCTTTTCCCCCAGCTAACTAGACTTAGTTATTCACAACCTGTACAGCTATTACTAGTTACTTTATTCTTCTTCCTTTTCTGTTCTTTTTACCCCCTTCAACTGTTACCTTTCTTTCTTAGTACTCACTTTCTGTTAGCTTTAGTTACTATTCTTTAGTTCTCGCCATTCCCTGTTAAGCTTAGTTACTAGTTACTTTGTCTCCCTTCTCTTTCGCTTTAGTTACATACTTTAGTATTTTTTCAGCTTTATTCTATTACTTTATATCTCCTGTTCAGCTTTAGTTACTAGTTACTTTAGTTCTCCTTATCTGTTCAGCTTTAGTTCTAGTTACTTTATTACTCCCTTGAGCTTTCTTTACTTAATCACTCCTTACACTTTAGTTCTTTATTTTCCACTACTTTCTTTCAGCTTTAGTTCTAGTACTTATTAATTCATCCTGTTCACTTATAGTTACTTTGTCTTCTGTTCAGCTTTAGTTACTAGTCTTAGTTTCCCATTCATTGTTAGCTTTAGTTACTAGTTACTTTCTTCTGGTTTAGTTACTAGTTACTTTAGTTACTACTTATCTGTTCAGCTTTTAGTACTAGTTACTTTAGTTACTCCACACATTCATTGTTCAGCTTTAGTTCTAGTTACTATACATTCCTTTCACTTTAGTTACTTTACTTTATTACCCCCTTCTCTGTTAGCTTATTACTTACTTTATTACTCTTACTATTTTCAGCTTAGTTCTAGCTTTGTTTCCTCTGTTAGCTTTAGTCTGCTATCTAATACCTTTAGTTACTATTATTTAGTTATCTTATCTGTTAGCTTAGTTACTAGTTACTTTATTATCTCACTTCAATCATGTTACAGCTTTAGTTACTAGTTACTTTAGTTAATTCTACATTCATCTGTTACAGCTTTAGTTACTAGTTACTTTAGTTAATCTCACTTACATTCATCTGTTCCAGCTTTAGTTACTAGTTACTTTAGTTAACTTCACATTCATCTGTTACAGCTTTAGTTACTAGTTACTTTATACTAGTTACTTTAGTATCTCCTACATTCATCTGTTACAGTTTAGTACTAGTTACTTTAGTTAATTCACATACCTCTCTGTTCCAGCTTTAGTTACTAGTTACTTTAGTTACTGCTACATTCATCTGTTCCAGCTTTAGTTACTAGTTACTTTAGTTAATTCACATTCATCTGTTACAGCTTTAGTTACTAGTTACTTTAGTTACTCCACTACATTCATCTGTTACAGCTTTAGTACTAGTTACTTTAGTTACTCCACATTCATCTGTTCCAGCTTTAGTTACTAGTTACTACACTACAATGTGTTTAGTTACTAGTTACTTTAGTTACCTTACATCTATCTGTTCAGCTTTAGTTACTAGTACTTTAGTTACTACTTACATTCATCTGTTCCGCTTTAGTTACTAGTTACTTTAGTTCTCTACATTCATCTTTCCAGCTTTAGTTACTAGTTACTTTAGTTATCTACATTCATCTGTTACAGCTTTAGTTACTAGTTACTTTATTCTACTATGTTACAGCTTTAGTTACTAGTTACTTTAGTTACCTCTTTACATCCTGTTCCAGCTTTAGTTACTAGTTACTTAGCCATCTACATTCACCTGTTACAGCTTTAGTTACTAGTTACTTTAGTTACTCACACATTCATCTGTTACAGCTTTAGTTACTAGTTACTTTAGTTATCTCACATTCATCTGTTACAGCTTTAGTTACTAGTTACTTTAGTTACTCACATTCATCTGTTACAGCTTTAGTTACTAGTTACTTTAGTTAATTCACAAATCTCTGTTCCAGCTTTTAGTTACTAGTTACTTTAGTTACTTCACACATTCATCTGTTACAGCTTTAGTTACTAGTTACTTTAGTTAATTCACATCCATCTGTTCCAGCTTTAGTTACTAGTTACTTTAGTAATCACTTACATTCATCTGTTCCAGCTTTAGTTACTAGTTACTTTGTCACTGCCGTTCCACTTTAGTTACATTTACTTTAGTTACATTCTACTGTTACAGCTTTAGTTACTAGTTACTTTAGTTATCTCACTACATTCATCTGTTACAGCTTTAGTTACTAGTTACTTTAGTTACTTCACTACATTCATCTGTTACAGCTTTAGTTACTAGTTACTTTAGTTACTTCAACATTCATCTGTTCCAGCTTTTAGTTACTAGTTACTTTAGTTAATTCTACATTCATCTGTTACAGCTTTAGTTACTAGTTACTTTAGTTACTCCCACACATTCATCTGTTACAGCTTTAGTTACTAGTTACTTTAGTTAATTCACATTCATCTGTTACAGCTTTAGTTACTAGTTACTTTAGTTAATCCTCACATTCATCTGTTACAGCTTTAGTTACTAGTTACTTTAGTTACCCACTACATTCATCTGTTACAGCTTTAGTTACTAGTTACTTTAGTTAATCTCACAACTTATCTGTTCCAGCTTTTAGTTACTAGTTACTTTAGTTACCTCACTACATTCATCTGTTACAGCTTTAGTTACTAGTTACTTTAGTTAACCTGCTACATTCATCTGTTACAGCTTTAGTTACTAGTTACTTTAGTTAATTCACTTACATTCATCTGTTACAGCTTTAGTTACTAGTTACTTTAGTTACTTCACATACATCCTGTTACAGTTTTAGTTACTAGTTACTTTAGTTACTAGTTACTTTAGTTAACTCACATTCATCTGTTCAGCTTTAGTTACTAGTTACTTTAGTTACTAGCTTACTTGCAAACATTCATCTGTTGTATATATATATAATACATATATATATATATATATATATATATATATATATATATATATATATATATATATATATAATATGTATTATATACAGTATACATATATATATCATACATATATATATATATATATATATATGTATTATATATATAATATATATATATATATACATATATATATATATGGAGAGTATAGAGAGATATAAGAATATAAGAAAGAGAGAGAGAGAGAGTATAAAGAGAGAGGAGAGTAAGGAGAGAGAGAGAGAGAGAGAGGAGAGGTATATAATATGGTATACATAATGGAATGGCATGAA